>NW_005842631.1:870157-873636 GCF_000455745.1 Alligator sinensis | reverse complement strand
GCCCCCTCCTGGGGCTCTCCCTGCAATGTTGCCCGCACTTGGGCTTCTAAAATACAGCCTCCCATCTGGAGCTCTCTGCGCCCACTCTGGGGACTTCCCGGCAACGCCCCCTGACTCTTGGGCCCACCGCGCTGCTCCCCCCCTCTCACAGGGGCAACTGCAGCACTCCACCCTGCTCCAGGGTCTAATCGCAGCACTAGCCCTCCTTCAGGGGCTCACCACGCCCGCACTGGGCTTCCTAATAATATCACCCCTTCTCTGGGGCTTGCTGTGCCCCTACTGGGCTTCCTAATAATACGGCCCTCTCTCTGGAGCTCGTCAGGCCCACACTGGGGTGTCTCAAAGCTGCCCCTCTCTAGGGCTGGGGTCTACGTACCCCGCACACAACCTGGGGTCTATGTTCCCCACCCGCAACCCACTGGTTGTGCTCCACACTGCAAGCTGCGCCTTCACTGGCGCTGCGCCTTCACCAGCACCGGGGTTCCCATACCACTGGGGTTCCCCCTTAAAGTACCGTGCCCTCACTCAGGCACTGGGGCCCACCCCTCTGGGGTCCCTATGAGGCCTCCTCCAACCCCTATAGCCTCAGCCAAACCACCGGTGTAATATCAAAGCCGAACATAAACTCGAGCCTCCTGGCTATAACTCAAACATAAAGCCTCCTGGCTAAACCATGGTGCTCAAACCTCTCAGAGCTGCCATCCTTCTCTCAGCTAGAGCAGTTCCTGTGATTCTCACTTCCGAGCTCCTGCCCCTCTGGCTGCTGGCAAGGAACTGCCAGCCTGGCCTCAGCCCTGGGCTTTATAAGGGCCAGGCCCTGCCTCCTACAGGCAGCTGGCTCTCCTTAGTTGCCCCGGCAACCCGCAGCTGTGCTCATTATTTTCTGCCAGGGCTCTCTCTCCCTGGCAGTTTCTACTCCCTAGGAGCAGGCACTGAGGTGCCCTGCGACACACATTATTGTAACATGATCTAGGTAACACAGCTGAAACATAAACTTTGCCTGAAGTGGTATAACTTTAAGACACCTACAGAGCAACTTAGTGCTAATTTTCAAGCTTTAACATGTAGACACTCCTGTATTAAGAGCTGTTAGTATAGTTTAAAGGTAATGTGTAACAGCATCCTGAGATGATCTTAACTATATTAAGTTTGCAACTTTTTTTGTTTGTGGCAGATATATTTTTTTTCTTCTGTGTCCGTATATCACCTACCACAATGTGATCCTGGTCCCCAACAAGGGATCATATTGTAACATGATCTAGGTAACACAGCTCAAACATAAACTTTGCCTGAAGTAGTACAGAGTGGTTCTATAGGCAGAACAGAGGGGATTTTGAAGAAAAAGTTATCAATATTTTCTCACATCTTTTTATTTAAATTGGTTCAATGGTATTTTCTTTCCTAGAATATTCTACCATGGTAATTTTACCGGGAGAAATGTTCATGGAAAGGAAATTTTAAGTTAATGCTGAAAGATATTCAAGGACCAAGATGATTTGAAGAGTTATGTTCAGACAGGCAGTGAACAGAAACATAACAGATGATTTAGATGACTAGCTGAGGAGATTGAATTTTGATAAATATTCATATTGGGAGTATGCTACTAACCAAGGTTTGCTGGTAGAAATTATTCAGCAAATATTTTTTTTTTATAAATAATAAATATGGGGAAATTGTGATCTTCTCCCAGACAATTCATTAGAAGTAAAAAATAAATAAATTAAAAAGGTAAAATTTGTTAAATAAATTCATGGCAAGTGAGTTAGTCATTGTCCAAAGGTTTGCTGTTTAGTGATCATGAGACTTTGAAATGACTCCGAACAGGTGCGTGGTATAAGCAATACTGAATTTGGGCTGCATTTTGAGTTCAAAATAGAAAGTGGCACTCGCAGTGCACCATAATAATGTCTACACCCGAGTAACTGAATTTGGGACTGTTTGCATGCTTGAAATTAACTGTATAGATCTACATTTGTGGGATCACAGGCTATACTGTAAACAGTAAGAATAGAATCAGGTCAGCCCCTGCATGTAGGTGCAAAGAGCTTCTCATTCTCCTTCATCCCCTGTAGCCAGAAGTTTCAATGGGCCTGCTGCATGATCCCTCTGTAGGACTACAAATGAGAATCTTGCCTTTCAAATTCTTTGGGCAGGAACTGGTCTTTGTTCCTCAAGTAGCATAAGCATCTACAGCATGCCATAATTCATTTCTGAGGAAAATAAAATGTGTTTGTCTCAATGTTAATTATCAATGATGTGGACATGTAATTTGTATAATTGCATTTAAAGTGTCCTTGGACATTTCCAAAAGAGGGGATAAATCCTTGAACTGAAACATCCCTTTGGTCATAAGTTTCATAAGAGGACAGTCACACTGTGTCTAGAAAGTATGATGGAAAGGATGGAAGGAGTATTGCCTAAAAATTGGAGTACAGAGCAGGGAAGTAATGCTTGCTGGGCGTTTCTACATGAGACACTAACTGAGCAGTATCCTAATAATACTTTGCAGTAGCACGTCACAGCACAAATAGTTCTAATATGCTACTGCGCAGTATTAGGCTACTGCATAGTAGCATCACTAAAAAGGCACGTGCTGGCGCTACTACACAGTAACACTGGTTACTGCTGATTTAGTGCTTGATTATACAAGTACTAAACTTAATGCGCCGTAACTACGGCACATTAATGAATGTGTAAACACACCTGCTGGGTAGCTCAAGGCAAAACATTTAATCCTTCTGGACCTCCCTTCAGCTCTCTGTGACAATTGCCTGCTGGTATGTCACATGAGCTGTTGTGGTGATTTCTTCTTAGTATTTACAAACTGCTTTGCAGCAAGGCTCAATGTGACAGCAAACCATTTATTTATTACAAGAAAACAAATTCAAGCTTGATCCATACATCGCAGGTGTAAGCTCCTTGAGGGTCATAGCTAGGCAAAAGGCATTAAGATGACTGCATGTTATTCAGCAATGGTACTGCTCCTGGGTGGTACTACAATAAAATTCATTGTCAATGCAATACTCCCATGGTATACTTTTTGTCAAATTAGGTTATTTTCAGGATGTCCTCTTGGAAATTGAATAGCCTTGCGAGAAAACTTAACTCGCCCTTTGTAACTCACAAAGATTCAGACCCGGAATTAATCTCCACTTACCAACGGTTTGCAGCTTTTAGGGGAGGAGGCTGGCAGACTTTTATATCTTATAGAATATAAAGCCAATCTTGAGATTTAAATATTACTTCATAGTATTATATACAGCTTTTTCAAATGTATACATCATTTTCAGAAGCCAGTTGATATATTTATTAAATATAAAATATGAGACACATTAGCTATACATCTGTGCTACAGGATAATGACTTACCAGTTGTCTAGAAAATATTTTTCCTCAGTTTCTGAAAGCATATTTCCTTCCAATTCCAAAATAACTCAATGAGTTTCTGTGCTTAGGATTGTACTTATTTACATTGCTCCT
>NW_005842631.1:845577-870144 GCF_000455745.1 Alligator sinensis | reverse complement strand
AAAAGATATTTCAGATTTCCAGATTCATTTATTCTATGAATTTCTTCTATGGGCTCTGGGTTTCAAGTCTCCGCACATATGTTATCGAAAATATCCATGAAAGACAGCAATGTGTAGCAAAGGCTGAAAATCATGCAGACATAAATTCAAGACAGTATCAGGAGAATGTCAATTGTACAAAATCTAGGTACAGACATTCAAAAGGCCTGAGCCTGAATTGATTCAATCTTTGCAGGTTAGTTTAACCTGGTTAGGCTAAATCAGTTTTGTAATCAGACAGACATCCTAGAAATGCAGCCACATGCCTGTAGTGGCTCAAGCTAGAAGCCGGGGGACACTAAAGCAGCCCTCCCTTCCTTCACAGTACTGAGCTGAGGGGGGTGCGGCCAGGCCTCAGCAGGATGCTCTGATTAGCTCAGCAGGGAATTGATAACAGTGTTTATCACCGCATTAAGAAAACAACAGAGGGACATTACCAGCTATCTGTTGATTCTGCTTGTTGATTCTACCTGTTGATTCAGCATGGACTGTAACCAGCGTGGGGCCTGATAACTAATACACAGACACCTCTCCACTGCTTAGCAGAGAGTGGTGAGGGGGAGGGGAGAAGCAACCTGCAGTCTCTACCAGAGCTGCAGCCAGGGAGCAGAGGGGAAAGGTCAACCCTGCTGTGGAGCGGAGCCCCATCCAGCCCAGACAGCATGCTGGAATGCTGGGAGGAGTCTGTTTTGTGGTGCTAGTGAAATATGGGGTGATGTCCATAAGATATTATTACACTTTTTCATTTGTGAGTTTATCATACATCATCAAGCATGTTATCATGTTGGCTAATGCTTGCAGGCAACTGCCACGTTTCTTGAAAGGGGAAGAAATTCTCCCCTTCCCATCATTTTATTGCATCAGGAGATTTGAATGCCTGTGTGTGGGAATACACACTGGTGATGGATAGAAGTCCTTCTTTTGTCCTTCTTTTGTGATGATCTGAAATCCTGCCCCTTTTTTCCCCTGCAGTGGAACTGCACCATTCCTGTTGTGGTACGCTGAGGAGTGGGGTACAGTTTAGTCTTGAATCTGTTTGTCTTCGTTGGCCCTAACTTGCCAACTCGGAAGAAGCATATCTGATGCAAAAGCAACTGAAAATAACTTGCCAGGTCATTTTCAGGAAAACATGGGACACATTTTAAGTTTCTGCCACTGCTTTTGTCAATTTAGCAGCTGTTGCTGCTGCTGCTGCTGCTGCTCTGAGAAGTACTCCTGTTTGACAGCCTCTTACACACAAGCTGAACAATTAGGCTTTTCTCCCTATTCTTTACTGCAGTCTTTCAAATATTTGAAAAGTGCTATTATGTCTTCCCTTAATCTCTTTTTTTTTTAGACTAAACATATATAGTTTTATTAAACTTTCCTTGTACAGCTTACCTTCCAAAACCTTTTTATCATCATTATCACTTGCTGTGGTTCTTCTCTGGTTTCTCTATATCCTTCTATACAGTGACCAGAACTGCACGCGATACTGCACCAGTCACATAGAGTGTATTATCACCTCCCATATGTGCATAGCTACTAATGTAGCCCAAATTTTCATTTGCTTTTTTTTGTTTAACAATAGCATCATGTTGCTGACTCATGTTGAGTTTGTCGTTCACTACAACCCTCAAATCCTTTTCAGCAGAGCTCCTGTATTACCAATTATCCCCATTCTGTATTTGTGCATTTAATTTTTCTTTCATAGGTATAGCACTGTACATTTGTTTTTGTTGCATTTCATTTTATAGTCTATACCCAATTCTCTAATATATCCAGATCCTTCTGACCTCTAATCATATCCTCCAAAATATTGGCAATGCCTTTCCAAATGGACCTCTTGTAGATCTTGAGACTTTTTTCCACTCTGATCTGTTTATAGGTTCTCTTTGCTAGTAGTTACTCAACCAATTATGTATGCCCTTAATATTTCTATCTAGCTTACATTTCTCCAATTTACTTATTAGGACTTAGATGGGAATGGAGATGCAGCTTTAGGAAAATTAAAAAAGCATGCTTGGTTCTAATATCTATTGTTTTAAAGGATACATAGTCTCCCTAGGGAGAACTCAGCTGTTCATGTTTAAGTAAATTTTTTCTGGACTCTTGTCCAGGAACAACCAAACATGGGTCTGTCCCAAGAACTTATTACAGTTTTCACTCTGATTCCAGTGCATGCTGAGACAAGATTAGTTTTATTCTGCGAGTATTTAGGCATTGCAGACATGAGTTTAAAAAGGTTATAGTTGTGAAACCTCAGGATGGTGTCTCAGCTCTTTAATTTTAAGGCATTTCCATGGAGAAAGCAGCAGGCTGCTTTCTTCTTGATATTTACTTTATTTCCTCTGTGACTTAAATTTGCTAATGTACAGATATCCACATCTTTTTAGAATCTTTCAGTGGCATTTCACTGATGACTCTTGCTTCTAGAGTTGGTGATTTCTTTCTGAGTGTTTTTTTTTTCTTGTGAAACTTATAGAACTTTTAGTGATTCTTTGATTATACATCCCTTTTCTTAATTTCAAAATTGCCAGAAGCTTACTAAAAGGCTTCCTGACCATTGTTTCTGAGTTGAGTTACAAAAAGTATCAGCACTACAATTATACTTACTAATATGCCTAAGCATTGTAGTAACATTTTACACATGTGTTAGGTGTACATAAGGAGCAGCAATTTAAACAAATAATATAAAAATATGAAAATAAATTAATTCTGATGCAGAAGTATTCCTTTTACCATATGGTATAGATTTCATAGACATTAGGGATGGAAGGGACCTTGGAGGATCATTCGGTCCAGCCCACTGCCCAAAGCGCAGGAAGTCAGCTGGGGTCAAATGATCCCAGCAAGATAGGCATTCAAGTGTGTTTTGAAAGTATCCAGAGTAGGTGCTTGTACCACCTCTGGGGGGAGTCTATTCCAGGCCCTGGGGACTTGGACAGAAAAGAAGTGCTTCCTTATGTTCAACCTAAAATGGTCTTCCAGGAGATTGTGACTGTTGGACCTTGTCTTCCCTTGGAGTGCCCTGGTGAGCAGACATTCTCCTAGTTCCTGATGTACACCCCTTATGTACCTATAGGTTGCCACCAAGTCACCCCTGAGCCTACGCTTTTCCAGGCTAAAGAGTCTCATGGCTCTCAGCCTCTCCTCATATGACCTATGTTTAAGCTAATGTTTTACATTAAGGCTGGTTTAGAGCAGCTTCCTGTAAGTACTATCAATGCACCAAGTCTGCCTGGCAAAAACACATGGGCAGTTGTTCTATGTAGTCACTCCTCTGTGCTGGAACCCCTTGTCACTTGAGGCCTTCCAGAGCCCAAACCTGGATTTTTCAGAAGTGCTCTAAGACTTTCTTATTTGGGCAGGTAGCATTGGTGGCAGGAAGCGGGGAGCTAATGGGGCTCCCCCCAAACATGGGGCAGCGGTAGGGCCACAAGGCAGCCTGGCTGCAGGCTTCTGGTGGCTGCAGCAGGGGTGCAGAAGGGCTGAGGTAAGCACTGTGCAGCTGGGGCGGAGAGCAGGACTAAGCCACGAGCAGCTTGTCTGGGGGGTGCGGCAGTTGCTGCTGCATGCACCCTGGGAGACACAGAGGGGCTGGGCTGGGCTGTGTTAGGGGTGGGCGGCAGCGGTGGTGCTGGGAGGGGGGACTTATGGGAGGGGGGTTACAGCCACCCAAAAATTTGTGGTAGCCCCCTCTAACCCCCCCTGCCAATGCTGCCACTGGCTGCCCTGAATGCAGCCCCGCATCACCCCATGCACAGATCCTGGGCACACGGCCCCCATGCCCTCCCAGGGTGCATGCAGCAGTGGGAGCCACCATCCCCTCCTGGCACTGGGCGTCTTCCAGACAACCTGCTCACCGCTCTGTCCCATGCCCTACCCCAGCTGTCCAGGGCCCGCTCCAGCCCCAGCCCCACTCCCTCCCTCACCATTGCGGGTGGTTCAAATCAAGGCCCCAGCAGTGAGGGAGGAAGTGGGGCAGAGGCAGGAGCAGGGGTGAGTGGGTCCTGCCTGTGTCCCGCTCCCTGCTGGGGTCTCAATCTTTCCCTCCATGGCCCTTCCCCACCCCACCTCTTCCCCCACAGACTTACCTGCTGGGAGGGGCATGAGTGCACATGCATGCTCAGCCCCACCCCCCCAAATATTTTTTTCTCCCTCTGTCTATGGCAGGTAGTTATCAAACAAACCAAAGTTAGTATATTATTTGGGGGGGGAGGCATGTGTGTGTGTGTGTGTGTGTGTGTGTGTGTGTGTGTATGGGGGTGGTGAGGAGTGGTTCTTTATATACATTTCCAGGGTTGAAATGAAATAACATGTCTGTATATATCCATGGGCCATGCAACTTAAACTGGACCAGTATTCTATCACCCAGACCCACAGACCTGGGAATTCAGATACTCCCCATATCTAGGCAGGCATCCTACATGTAAATCCCAGGCTGAGAGGCCTGGAATTTTGTATACCCCTAATCATGCTTGATTTTAGCTAAAAGGACAAAGGGGCTATGTCTTATGTCAATACTGTTTTTAAGTTGTTTTGTTCTCCTGTTCAGTTTTCTGTTTTATAAGCGCTTTTGTTCTCTTGTTGTAAGCTGCTCTATTGTTAGGAAGAGTGGCATATAAATTGAATAAATAAATAAAATACAATTATTTTGCCCTGTTCTGTAGATTGGACTCTCAGTGACATAGTTTCATTGCTAAGAGCATTTATAGAATTAGGTATATTAAATAAAAGAGCAGGCTTGCTGAGCTTGTGCCTTTTCATTAAATGCTGTTAGCTATGTGCATTACTCCAGATGAAAATCTGACCAAGAAGTGTTTGGCTAAGAGTTGACTTGTGTGTGCATGTTTAAGAGGCTTGTTCCAGTGCTGTTTTAATTAGAAAAATACTTGGGTATATTTCTATGCATACTGGCTTTGTTCTAGGACTTACAGCCAATTCATGGTCGATATAAAACATATTTTCTTTCTTGCTAATGGAATCTCTTATGGGATCTCTTATCTTATGAGATTTAGTGTACCTCCTGAGACTGCTTTCCGACAATTTTGGGTGCTTAGCATGGATCTGCATTGTGTCAGAACAAAAAGTACTCTGAATGGGAACTGTAGGGTATCTGATTGGGTATATTAAAGGATATGGAATTTCATAGTTAAGACTCATTCTTTTAAATTTTCATTTTTAAGTTGTTTTGATTAAAAGATCATTTCAGAGGAAAAACATATGGAATCCAATACTAAACTGTAATCTCTTGTAGAGAAAAAGGATAAAAAATAATGTAAAGAAATGTGAAAATTTATAGACAACTAACTATAAATTTATATTTGTCTACACAGTTTATCTCTTTACTTGCAGTAGCATAGTCAGTAAAGGGAGGTTTGTGCCATCTCAAAGTAACTGAAAGAGAAAACCAATAAATATTTAGCTAAATCCTGTCCTCAGATAGGACTGCAGACATAAATCTGAGGGCACACTTATAACTTGTGGAGATTTTTTTTATTATTTGATTTTTTGGGGTTTTACCTTAGCAACTGATAGATGTGCTTTCTGTCATACATTACTACTATCATCTAACTGGAACTAAGCAACCTACTTGAATTATTAGAATAACAAATGTACATTTCTAAAAGAAGACAAAAGAGCTATGGCTGTTGATAGTGATGGGGTTGTATGTTCACTTGCACTTCCATGGCTTTTCAATCTATACCATACTTTTGAGAATGGCATTCATTAATAAACACTAACTCCCACTATATTACAGCTGTGGATTGTCATCTTTTTCTTTACAGGTATGTTATACTACTATATCTTGTAGAATATTTTTGTGATCTTTGACAAGTTATGATGGCCCTTGTTTGCAGCAGGCCTTTGGAGGAGCTGACAAAGAAAAAGCCTTAGGGCTAGAGAAGTACCTTTTTTCACTTTGTAAAATTACTTTCAGATTTGGCTGAGTTATAAACTGTTTAGACTATTTTAAAAACTTTTTATGAACAGTTTGGCTGGGGATGTTGCAGTCAGTTAAAATAATAAATGATCACACACATTTTAACAAGCTGTGCCTATGTCACTGCCACAGAAATCCACACAATATTATTATGGCAACAGCTGGAGGCTGCCATTAAGGCTAGGGACAGACCTTACAAAAAGCCTGAGTCTGAATTGATTCAATCTTTGCAGTTTAGTCTAACCTGCCTAGATTGAATCAGTTCGCAACCGCACAGACATTCCCTCTGGACTGAAGAAATGCAGGCACATGCCTGCAGTTGCTCAGGCTAGAAGCTGAGGGTGCTGCAGCAGCCCTCCCTTCCTTTCTAAAGTGCTGAGCTGGGGTGGGGGGGCATAGCCAGGCCCTGACAGGACCTCTGATTAGGGAGGGAGTTTAAACATCAACCCTGCCTGCACAGTCTCAGGCTTTTCCCTGTTTGCTGCTCAAGGGGAAGAAGTGTTGCCAGACCTCAGCCCTGGGCTAGCACTTGAGGCAAAGGGGTGTGTGCAATGCATGCATCTGTTGATGATACTGAGCTTTTCAATCTCCTTCTCCCTGCTTCATACTGTCTGCAGCAAACCTGACAGGTGAGGGAGCCAGCAGGGAGCTGATAACACAGCCTTTTTCAGCCCATCAACAAAACAAAAGCCTCTCTCATTGGTTCAAGCTCTTCTTAAACAGCTTTTTCCAAGGAAGGAACAGAGGAATATGACCAGCTGGCCTGTTGATTAGCTCCAAAAAACCCTAAGCAGACACTGTTCTGTCTGCCTGTCCCAGTGAAATTGGTGACACACACACCCACCTCTCAGCATTAGCTAGAATACCATATGCCTAGGGTCCATGGGGTTGGGCTCTGTGCTGTAGGAGATGGGAGGGGGGATCCCTGCTTGAGCAACGAGGGTGGAGTTGGGGCAGGGGGAAGCCAGGCAGACCCTGCTGTGCCTGCAGTCTCTGTTGGAGCTCCAGCTAGGGAGCATAGGGCTAGAGCAAGTTCTATTCTCTGGAGCAGGGAGCATAGCCCAGCACAGCCCAGGGCTACAAAGCATCTGGGATGCTGGGGGCTCTGGTTTAACTTAAACAAGGAAGGGGTCTGGTACTGTCTTTGTATAAACTGGTTTGACACAAATCCGTTAAGTCTGATACTACATTCAACCAGGTTTATCTTAAACCAGTTTCAGCCATTTTGAATCTGGTTTATGTGCACTGAACTTACGTTCTGTTACAGATTTAAACCAGTTTGTGATCACTTAAAATGGTTTATGCGTAATGGCTGGGCCCTAGCTTAACAGTGATGGCTGGGAGCTGAGCTGGGTAGAGCTAACCCTTCCCTTCCACATCCTCCAGTTTCTCCAATTGCGTGTCCAAACTTGGCAGAAGGCCCCAGCATTTTATCGTTCTGTGGAGTCCACATTACGAGGGGCCATGTAGACTATAGCAGGCAGAGCAAACTTGACGTACATCTGACACCAGCAGCGCTTCCCCCACCTGGAATGTAACATCCTTTTCCTGCTGCCAGTTAAAGAAGTATATTCTTTAGTGCAAAGTGCTTTAGATCTTTACTAGGATAACTGTGGTCTGGATTCATCCCTGGTTCACAATGTACTAGGAGGCAAAGGAGGTGATTTGTACGTAATGGAAATTGCTTCTAACCCCTCCCTCACCCTGCCCCTGCCTTAAAAAACAAGCAAACAACAAACAAGAAAACCCCCCATCTAGAAAACTGCATTAAATTTGCATTGAAAGAAAAACATTTGGGTTGAACAGGGAAGCACTTCATGTTTCCAAAAGGCTACATTTATAGTTGCATTTTGCACACATCTAATGATACAGTCTAAAATTCCACAGTCACATACCATTTCCTGCACAAGATGCCTGCTTCACTCAGTGCACAAAGTGAAGTCAGGTGGAACAGGAAAGTTCAAATCTCTCCTTTTCCCACTTGTGAGTTCTTGAATCTATGTTTGTTTGTTTTTTTTAAAACAACCTTTACTTTAACACAGTTTTTGTGATATAGATATTTATACGTGTGTGCATGCACACGCGCACACACACACGATTTATAAGTATGGGGGCATGTCTACATGTGAAATTATGGCACCTGAATAAACTGCATAGTTTATTGCTCTGGAATTAATTGCTCCTGGCTACATCATTTGAATGTGCGTCTGGGAGCAATTAACTCCAGAGCAATAAGCTCCATGGTTTATTCAAGTGCAGTATGTGGAGCCTGGGCAGAGCAGCCTTGGCTGGCAGGGGCCCGCAGGGGTCAACCTGCCAGCCCAGGGCTGCTTCTCCCCCTTCTCTCTCTACTCAATGTGCTGTGGAAGGGTTGGCTGGGGCACGAGGAAACTTCAGTGCGGGGCTAGCTGGCAGGCAGCCCCTGCACTGGAACACCATTGTGCCCCAGCCAGCCGGGCAGTATCTACACATATGCTGCTGCAGAGTTTTTACTCAACTATGCAGTAATAGTTTTGCATAGATGTTCCCTGAAAGTAGTTTTACTGGTAGTACTTACATGAATTACAATTTTATAGCTATTCTACCAAGGGAGGGCAGTGATCATGTAAGACTGAACGGATGCAAAACATTTTTAGGAGATACTAATCATGTAAGCTAAATAGGATCCAATTATTTTGTATCCACAAGTGGATATTGGATCCAGCATAAGAATGTTTTTTGTGAACTGAGATCACAACTTCTACTGGGGCTGGGTACTGGCTAGGGGGAAAAACCTAGTAACAGAGTTTATGTTTGGAAATTCTCAAATGACACTTTGGTCCCCTGGAACAATGTAGGTTAGAACAACTTCAGCTTCTACCATGGAATTGGCTTAATGTGCAACACCCTAGAAATAGGAGAGCGAAGTAGATTGTTGCCAGCCTTGGCATTTTCAAGGGTACTAGGTCAAGCTGCAGAAGGCCCCAAAGCCTGTTTTTGACTGACCGTAGTATGAACCTTTGCAGGTGTGACAACTAGTTTGGTCAGCAAAGTAATGGAATCCATCCACACGTCTAACTAAACCAGTAATGAGAAGCAATTAAACACACCACGAGGCCTGAAAGGAGACATTGTATGGGAAGACCATACATTAAATAATCCAAATGCACTATATCATAGCTTTATCTTAAAATATTAGTAGTAGTAATTGATAAAACCAAATGTATTACTTGTTGTTTTGCTATTAGATATACAGTTTTGTTAAGATGCATAGATAATTTGTAAAAACAAAATGGCTTTGTCAGAGAAGACCAAAAAACTACGGTAATGAAGAAACCGGCCAGTGCTGAACTGGGTTCCACAAAGGGGAAGGAAAAGAGATAACAACTCCCCCCCCCCCCACACCCCCTTTTTACTTTCCTGAAGACATACATCCCAAGTAACTGACACTGTCCAAGTCCATAAGTGTTCAGTTCAGTTCAATTCCAAAAGTTTTGGTGAAACAAAGAAAATTCAATAAAACTAGAGATTATGTAGTAGACTATTAGACCAGCCATCTATAAATATTGGGTACAGACTGGAGAGAAAGTTGGAGAACTAAGCAAATTCAAGAAGACCTGCTGCCAACTTGCATACCACCTGCCTCCCACTTCTCAAGTCTCCCCAGCCAGTATAGGTGAGAATCTATGTTATGCTGTCATGGGTAGACAGATGGACTTTGGGATAAATGTTTCTTTTTGTGTTTTAAAATGCAAGCTAATAAAAAGTTGGGGTGTAGACCTGTTCCTGCCTCTTTTACCAGTAGCCTACCCACAAGGTTAGCTTTTTAATTTAAGTAAGAAGATACCATACTTAAACCTACCTTTGTTACCCATATGTTTCAGTCACAGCTGAGGTTTGAAGTTAATTGGCATTAAAGCAAGTGTAAAGGGGAGATGGAGGCTGAGGGGGAGAGAACATTGGCATAGGAGATCAGAGTTATGAAAAGGTCAGGGTTGACGCATAGACTGACATGGTTTTAACCCCTGCGCTTACAGAATTATCACACAATGCAGAATTTATGAACCCTTTAACCTCTACTGAACCATAAGCTTAAGAGAGTGGGAGTAATGCCACAGGGAAATCTCTTTTTTTAGTTTTTTATTGTTAGCGTTAATCACTTAAAACATGAAATAAAAGCAAAGACCCAAGCATTTATAAGATACTGAAAGCTGTCATTTTTTTTTAAACACTGCCTTTCGGATTCAGTACATTTTGGACTGTAGCCACTCTCAATCTGACAGAAAAACTAGTACCTAAACCAACCTGTTACTCACAGCTAGGCTTAAAGTAAAAGTTACTCAACAGTTAAAGCAAAAGGTTTTTAAGAAAATAACTGTGTGGTTTATAACAAGGATGTGACCTCAGTGGACTTTGGGTCATTCCTTGGAGAAAAAAGCAGTTAAGTTAGGGCTGCTTTCTGGGTGGGTTTGGAGGATTGGCAAGAAGCTTTTGCTGCATCTCAATCCTGGACTCTTGCACTAAAGCAGCCATAAGAAGATAGGTTTAGTTTTTAACTTGGGCTAATTTTTTTCATTTGTTTTCTAAATGGCAAAGTCTCTTTTTGGTGTTTAAAATGATGATTACAATCTCTAAATTGAAAATGGAAGAACATGCTCCCAAGGGCCTGTGAGGTGACTGTGCTTGTTAGGTGCTAACTGCAAATTGGTCTGGGCTGAGAGAGACAACAGATTCAGCAATCATGGGCTCTTGGAAAATACATATTTTGTGCAGACGGAATAAAATGATAATTGATTTCCACCATCGTACTAGGGGGTGGATATAATGTTATGCAATTATTGTCTATGTTCTTCACAGCAGTGACTATGCTGCTGATACTTAGTTTCTGCTTGATCTGTTTATGCTTTCTATACTTTCAAGGCTCGATTCCACTCCTATTAGAGGCAAAAATAAGTCTGTAAGTTCAGTGGGAATTGTATTTCACACTTAGTGTTCATTACTCTATTATGCCAGAAAGGAAAAGTATTATCACATGCCAATTTTCAGGTGTCTTGTGTTGTAGGCCCCTCTGGCAGAAAGGATGATAAGGGGAAGGGATGCACACAGGTGTGGTTCCCCATCACTGAGAGAGAAAATGCTGCTCATTTTAGTATCATTTTGGGGCATGTGAAAATTTCAGATCAGTAGATATGAGAAGTAAATACTGTCTGCTGTAACTACTGTTCTATTTTATTTTTTCCTCTCCATATATATACACATCAAGGAAGATGGCTTCCAAAACAATGTTATTGCTGTAGAAAGTTATTACATTCTTTGAGCTTTTCTTTCTCCTTTCTTCTTCCTCCATTACTAGTTGAGTGACTATACATCGTATAGCAAAATGCCTCTCTGCAGCGAACGTGTGTGTCATACTGATGGTTGGCAAACAAGTATTTTTGATCATGTTATAATAATTTTAGAAAACACAAATGGGCATTAAATGAACAGACAGCAAAGCTTAAATGATCACACAGTCGAAGGTCAGAATAACTGTGGTGCAGTTAGTACTTCTTGAAAGGTTAACTCATCCATTTTTACTTCAGTGGCATTTTGTGGCCTTTTGCAGAAGCTGGCAGGTCTGTTCTGTTGCAACAAAAAACACACTTGACTTGGATTTTAAGTAGGTTGGAATAAAAAAAATGAAGTTGCTTAGATATTCCCATTTTCATTTAATTTAAAACCTGTGTCTCTCTAAGTATGTCTGAAGCTAAGTGAATTTCCTTGACAAGTTATTTGTAGAAAAGGGGGAAAAATCTATAATGTTCATGATTCCCTCTTGAGATTTATTCTCCAATTAGGCTCATACTTCTGTTCTTTATGGAACATGATTTGGCCCAGGGGACACTAAATCTTTAAAATTGATGGGAAATCATTATCTAGATGATCAGTTGGGCCTGCCTAATCCTTAAGACATCTTTTCAGACAGATCTATTATAAAAAATAAAGCAAAATGGGTAATTATGGGTCATTTCCAGTAGGATTATTATAAGCATTCACAGCTTTCACTTATCAGTTGTTTTTCTATAGAAATCATCCATGTAGTTATAAGAAAAGAATTTGCCTTAACCAACTAGAGGTCCAAAACTGTGCATCTTTGTAGACATACAGTAAGCAGACAAAAAAACCAAACAAGTTTGTTAATCCATTCATGCTTTTTAAGCACATACCTCCTTTTCAATATGACAAATTATTTAGGCTTTTATACTCTACAAATCCTGGTTTGGACTATAGCCACAAATAATCCTGCAGGAAACAACAATAAAGCTTCATTATTGCTGTTATATTGACAGATACTTCCCCAATATTCTTGTTTTGTAAAGTGAAACAGGTTTTTTATCTAGCTGCAGAAAGTCCAATTAGGCCTGAAGTTGGAGAAGATGAGGGAGAAGTGAGATTGATGGTTATCTAAGATCATCAAAATTTCTGCAATTTTTCTGTTCTCTTGAGTGATATTTAGAGGACATTTCTAACTCTCTTTTCTCAGTTGTCTTCATTATTTGTGCTGCTCAAGCTGCGATCTGGCTTATGTTTTGCTGATATTGCAAAGCTTTGAAATGGATTAACACTGATTGCATATTAAATCCAGTATATATGTTGTAATATCAGTAGCAAATAAATCTCAATGACTGGTCAAGTCCTTTTTAATTAGTTTGGTACACCATTAAGATGGAGCAAACACCCTTTGCATTTCCCAGTATATATTATCTGATTTGAGCATGCTTTGCTTGTCACCAGAACCCCATGACAATCCCATCCTTGGGCATTTAAGATTTCAGTTGCTCTCTTTGTAACACTGTTTGCAGTTCATGGCCAAATCCTCTGGCTGGAATACAAGGCAGAAAAAGGGCAGTCAGTCATCAGCAACTAGTTTAAACCTGTAACAAAACAGAAGTTGGGTGCACAATAAATCAGTTTCAAAATAGCTGAAACTGGTTTAAGATATACCTGGTTGAATGTAGTATCAGACTTAACTGATTTGGGTCAAACCAGTTTGAAAACTTCTTTCTAGGACCCCTTCCTGGTTCAAGTTAAACCAGAGTCCCTCAGCATCCCAACATGCTTTCCAGCCCTGGGTTAGGCTGTCTGCACCAGCAGAGAAGAGTTGCAGGGTGGAGGGGAGGCAGGGGCTGCCCCCCCCCCCAGCAAACTCCAGCTGGGGCCTGGGGCCAGGGAGGGGGCTTAAACCTACCTTCCCCCAAGTACAAAGCTGCCCTGTTGTTAAACTTACTGAAACTTACTGCTGGCTGCGGCTGTGGACTACAAATCCCAGAGGCACCTGGAAGCAGGAAGAAAAAGTGATGAGCAACCCTGCAGAGTCCTGTTGCTGTGATTATAGACTGCAAGTCCCAGAGACCTTGGGGGCAGCAGGAAGAGGAAGCAAACACATAGCCCATGCTCCCATGCTGGCTGTGCCAGACAGAAGTGCTGTAGCACCTCTCCCCACCTGGCTTCTGGCCTGAGCCACTGCAGGCACGTGGCTGCACTTCCTGAATCAAAAGTAAATGTGTGTCTAGTTGCTTCTCAGTTTAATTTCTGAATTTTAGACTAACCTGTGATGACTGAATTGATTCAACCCTGGGCTTTTTGACTATCTGTACTTAGCTGAGTTGGTCAGTCCAGGAGAAGTCAAATAACAGTTATGTAACTGGGAGACTTGGGGAACTGAAGGTGTGGGATAGGAAACTCAGACAAATTGGCCATTCTATATGTATTGAGCCCCTTTCTCATTCTGCTGTTTGATTAGGGTTGAAGAGTTTATTCAGCCCAGGGCAAGAGCAAATGCAGGTAGTCACATCAAAGGGAAAAAGAGGGATTGGGGCCAAGTCCTTTCACCCTTTTTTTCCTTCTTTTTTCTTTTCCTATACTTTCTTTTCTTTTAAACAACAGTATACCTGAACTTCAGGGGGTAGGAACTATGTTCACCTTCAGTCTTTCTTGGGTCCTTGGCTGACGATGAATGTTGAGGTTGCAAGCTTTGGGGGATGCTTTCTTTTGTGTTAGCTCATTCACTCTGTTCCTAGCCGATTATCAAGATAGTCTCTTTTAAATCAGCTAGAGAGAGATGGGTGCATTTAAATTAGTCAGGAATCAACTGTGACTATTTGGAAAATCTGTCTCTATTCAGCTTGTGAATTCTATTTGTTACCTGGATTCTCTGTGTGTATTTCTGTCAGACAGAAAACTCCATTTTGAGCACAGCACTTATTTGCCTTCTCTACTGTCTTTTGCTCCATATTGATCTAAAACCTATGGGAGGTGACCAGAGAATTCCAGCTCCTGGCACAAGGCTAACAAAAGAGGGTCCATTAAACTTTGATAATTAATTTGGATAATGTGCTTGAAAAAGAAATGACTACTGCTTTTCAAGTGCCTATTTTTCAAGTGTGAACTCCAGAGGTATGATAACTAAGCAATGGATTCCATGGTGAGCAACTCTGATCACCTGAAAAATGATTATAGGGTACCTGATATAGGGAACTGGAAGGTATAAGAGAAAATGTCTTACTTTGGTCACCTTAGACAGCAAAAGGTATGAATGTAGTAGTCACTTGGGAGTGTGCCTACTTGGCATGAGGCATGGGCATATTGAGATCCAAGATATAGCTCATTCAGCACTTTGAATTCAGGAAACAGAATATTTACATTAGCAAATTGCTCTGCCTCAACCAGTTGGCCCTGCTGAGAAGCAGGATAGGTCAGCTTGGGTGGATCAATGTGCTACTGCTCACTACTTCCTGTGAGCTAACTCGGGTATCTTTCCAGCACTGCATTATACTGCATAGATATATCAAGAGAGAGATTCCAGTTCAGTTGGGTTGTCATGAGCAGGACAGTGAAGGATGTTGGGCATCATAGGGGACTCTGACGTAAGACCAAAAAAATACACAGGGGTAGTTAAGGAAATGTGTACAGGTGTCTTCTTGTCTTTGTCTAGATCTTGTGATTAATTACAGTCCAGAGTGATAGGAGACTGTTGAGTGAATCCATTCATGAACTGAGGACTATCTCAAATTCTCCACCATCTGCCCCAAATTAATTTTCTTCTTTTTTTTAATAAACACATACCAAAAAAAACCCTACCAAAAGCGAACAAATACAAACAATGTACCAAAGCAAAATCAGCCACTGAACATGCTTCTCTCCCAAAGAAAATTGAACAGTGTGATATTAGTCTCCTTGCAGAATGCATTGCAGCTATGCAGTTAGGGTGTTTATACATATGCTCTGGGAGTGTGGCAGGGGGAGGGGCACTTTAATTACAGCAGCTCTGAGAGCTTCACGTGTATCAGCGTCCCCACACTGAAAAGTGATGGTGAGGGTGCTTTAACTAAAGCTCATTCAAGCTTTAGTTAAAGTGCTCCCACCACCATTTTTCAGCACAAGGATGCTAAAATCTGCTGGAGCACGCTAATTACCATGCTCCAGCAGACTCAAATACTTGAGTCTGCTCCGACGTGCTGTAATTAGAGTGAGCTGGAGCAGTCTTGCTGCACATATATAGGCGCCCCTAGCTACTATGTTGATGAGTTCCACAGAACTAAGATAACCTGTAAGACAGCATGCCACAATTGGAGCTTTAGGAAGGAGAGTGATTTAAGCTACTGAGGAATCTCAGGGAGCCAGCAGTAGTCACAGAGTGAGATAGATGGACTAATGGGTCTGAATTCTCAGCAGGTTGCGGAAGACAGAAGATATGAATCCTGAGAACATGCAGAGACCCACACACATGCTCCGCATTGTTTTGTGTAGGCCTAAATTTAAATGCACAGGTGTTCAGTGTGTTACCTCCAAAACAGTAGTCTGGTCAATATCCAGGAAGGGAAACAGTACCAGACTTCAAGCTACTTTCTGGAAAAATATATATAGTGAATACTCCATGGATCCCTTGACATTGTGCACTTGGGACCAATGGTTCTATAGTCGGATGGTCAATCTGGCTTGCAAGCTTCATGAAACTCTTAGTTTAAATGCACTTCTGAGGAAAGAGTAGTAGTTAAATAAAAACATTATTTTTTGTCTCCATCTGTTCACATTACTTTCTACTCAGGATTTTCTTCAGTTCTTGCTTATTAATTTTAAGAGCTATTTAACAATGAGTTAGTATTTAAGCTAGGGCACTGTGGGTGCATCTACATGTGCCCCCCATTGTGCAGTTATTACTGTGCTGTCATTTAGTACTTGCTTTAGGAAGTACTAAATGATGCTGCAGTAACAGCTGTTACTACACCGTTCCGGTGGCACGTGGTTATTTTTAGCAGCTATGTTGCTGTAGTGACACACTACAGCAAGGTAGCTCATTGCTACAGTGACATAGTGTTGGCATCATAGATTGTGTCTGGCGATGCTATGTCACTGTAGTGCATTGCTACAGCAATATAGTGTCCTGTGTAGACGTGGCCTGTGTTTAGGTCACTAACTTGGGGAATATGCATCTTGAAAATGTCATAGCCTGTGGTTCTTGAACAAAGAATTTGTTTTACCGGGTGAAGGGTTACGAAGTTTGACCACACCTGCTATATAGGCAACTGGTCTAGACAAAATAATTGTTTCTGACTTTGAAGTGGGAGGTATTGGGGGCATATCCTGGGTAAATCCAGGCTGATCGTATTACCTTAGAGTGTTTCTCACTGTATATAATTTCCGTTTCCTCTTTACAAAATATCATTTTCCATATAAGCTCAGCAGCCCTGCTAATGACTCCCAGTGCCCCCCTACCATCCAAAGCATATCTTTTTACTGTTACTTCCTGCACATCCTATGATCACAAACTTCTCATTTTCTAATCACAGTGCCATCTTCTGTTTCTAACTCTCTTACGACCTCCAATATCTTAATCTCACTAAGCTGTTTCTGCTTTCTATCTCTTGAATCTCGTTTCCCCACAGCTGAAGTCCTTGCAGACTTTTGTCCTCTTCCATTTAAACTCAGTCACCAGTCCTGATGTTATATTCAATTTTTGTTCAAATGTGTTGCTCCTCGCTTCAAAACTTCTCTCCTAGCTTTCTTCTCTTCCTGTAGCTTGGCTATTTGCAAAATTTAATAAATCTTGCTTATCTTAGTGTCTTTCTGTTATGGTAGTGTTAGAGTAATGGTCCAGGAATTATGTCAGAGGCAAAGAATTTTTGGGATGATACCTTTTATTGGACCAACTGTATAGTTGTGTTAAAGTTAGATGGACTTCCCAATGCAAAGATCCCTGAAAAAGAATGTTTCGCATTCAGAACCCTGTCTAACTTTAACCAGCTATACAGTTGATCCAATAAAAGGTATCACACCAAAAAATCCTTTTTTTTACTCTTTTTTTTGCCTCTCCCCACCCTCGTCAACTCCTCCTTACTGCTATCTTCACTGTCCTATCCTACTTCAAATTGATGTCTTCATTAAAATTTTTTCTTATCCTTTGAACTGTATCATATTCATGTTCACTAGTCTCTCTGTCAAATACATCATTAAAATTGCATTGTAACAAATGTTATTGCCTCAAAGAATCCTTCCTACCAGTCTCCTCACAATTAGAGTCTCTAGCATGTCAAATTTCTGTGTTTTTTGCCTTTTTTCATAGATTGTAAATGATTTCAGGTTTTTCTAATATTCAAGAAAATATGTCTATATTTTACTATTGATACACATTCACTATGGTTACATCTTTCCCTGCACAGGTGAAGTAAATTTAAAAAGGAGTAATAGTGCTAGTAGTAATATTGCAAACCAGTACTTTAGTATTGATAATGCGACTAATCAATACAACAGCATATCATCAATAATTAACAAATCATCAATAAAAAGTGACAATTCATTGCCCATAAAATATTTGTCACATGTATGTTGTTATATAAAATAAGCTGTAAGAGAAATGGGATGATGGAAACTGGAAAAAGAAAATAAACCTATGAAGTTTGCTACCCTAAAATACATTAGATAAGTTGGCTACTAAACAAAGTAATTGGATGACATAGCACTGCATTTTGTTTTTTTCTCTTCAAAATGAAGCATCAAAAAATGTTTGTAACCAGAACATTTTACTAGAAATGAAATGTTTCATTTGTGGGCATTTTCAAGAAAAGCAAAAGAAATGAAGGGGCTAGATTAATAAAACAGCTGGAGACTAGAGGATAATCAGGTTTGGCTGTTCTGAATCCATTCTGTTGCAGCTTTCCCATGTCGATGTAAAATATTTAAACAGTCATTGAGGCAAAGGTCAAGAAAATGAGAATAACTTTCCAGCTTGGGAGGTGGGATACCTGGGTTCTAGTGCATAATTAGTTATTTATACCCCATGAAAGAGCATCCACAGGACAGAATGAGATTACCCCCACTGAGAATGAGAATGGCTTGAAGCACGGTGGTTGCAATGCATTTTGAGACGCATGAGCTCATATTTACTGATGCAGGGCAGAGGCATTGCTAGGGATTTTGGTGCCCTGGGTGGGCAAAGGGAATGCTGGAGAGCAGGGTGGGAGGTGCCAGCATCTTGCAGAGAAGCTGCTGCCACAGTATGGGCTGCTGCTGTATCAGCACAATCTCCTTGAAGATTGCCACTCTGGTGCCCCTTATAATTTGGTGCCCAGGGCTGATTCTCCTCTCCCCACAAATTCCCCCTAGTTACGGTACAGGGAATTGAAACCTTTAATGACTGAGCAACAAACAGAAAACAAAGATGACACTGACCATGCCTGGTTTTTATCATTTACCACTTAACAAAAATATTTTATCCAGCTCTGCTGGGAACCTTTGGTTAGCATGATGACTAAGTTTGTATTTTTTCATGGTTTTTTGGTATTGAAAATCCTCTCCCATATTTTCTGATATTCTTGCTTCTATTTTCATGACATTTTTTAACACTGTTTTCTTCATCAGATACGTGTGATATGTTGTCTCTTTAGATATAAAGTCTATTTCCCACATATTAATAATACAGTTCCAACTCTACTGTCCAGCTAAGTCTGCTTGCTTGAAGAAGCACTAGCTATAAATCTTATTAGAGCATATTATCAAACTGGAGATTAGTAAAGTTAGATGGTAATTAGTGTGTGTTAAATCTTATTCAGAAAATCCTTTTGCTAGTTGGGATAACTGCTGTATGTGTTGTACTATTGATTAATTATGGAGTCATGCAGACAACACTAGCTATGGTTGAGAAGGCCCTTTTATTATAAGATACTCTCCTCTCAGGCACTTAAAATGTTTTGAAAAATACTACCTTCAACATTTTTCATTCTTGTCCTCAGCAGGGTGCGGGGCGGGGGGGGGGGGGGGGGGGGAGGGTTGCATGTGTATAAAAAAGGTTTCTTATCTGAATGTGAAAAAAATAACTGCAAGAACAGCCAACACCATTTTTTCTCAGTTGCTTTTATTTGTCCCTTGATAAAGGAAAAATACATTGTCTATAAGAACAAGTGTCTTTTTATGCATTTAAAAACATTTATTTTAGAAATTGACCTATATGAATTTGAAAAAAGTGCTAATATTCACTCTGGTGGGTATGAAGATGGGCCAAAAGCTAGCCTGGTATTCCCATCCTAGTGCTACAGAGTGACAGAGCTGCTGGGCTGAAGTGGCATGCCTCAGTTAAATCTCATCCTCCAACTAGAAGGTATTTAACTCAGAATGGGTTCTTGCTATACAATTATTTATGATGACTTTTAGAAATCTGTAAGAAGTGTAACCTGTCTTGAGTTTGAGACAGGACCCAAGGTAGGAAATGGACAAAGGGAACACTGTTTATGTCTCCAACTCCCAATCATAGACCCAGCTCAGAAGATGAGTCAATCCCTAGTGCAATTTTGAACAGCCAGAGCAGTGCTACAGACATACTACTGACAAACCTCTTAGTTTGAGGGAGTGTTGCAGGGCCAGCTATATTAGAGTTTCTCCCCCAGGAGAATCTTCATCCAGCTGTTTAAGTCAATACTGCCTGCTTTATGCTGTTGGGGCTGCAGAAGAAAGGCCCGAATCCCATTCATCATTAACTGTTATAGGTCTCCAGAGCAGGAACTAGGGCTGTGCGAAACACCATCATTTTGTTTCAATGTCTGTTTCGCCATTTCAAAGGGACAGTGTTTCATTTCATCATTTTGTTTCATTTTGAAGCACTGTCCTGTTTTGTTTCATCGAAACTGTTTTGCTGTTTTGACTTGTTTCAACGTTTCGCCCATAGGCTATAATGGGGAATCATGAAAATGCCTAAAACATTATTATTTGTTGCCTGATTTGGATGCAAATTGCAGGGATGGTAGCCCCTTCTGAGGGCATGAAGCCTGCCAAGCTTCAAGAAGATAGGTGCAGAGGTTTATCAGAAACTGCACCTCAAATCTTGAACACAAAATTCGGCAGCCTCCTGTCATCTGGCATGCAGATCCAGGGGCTCACACACCCAGGAGGGCTACGGGGCTGTGCCGCACTCCAGCCCTCCTAGGGGTGCAGGCCCCTAGATCTGTGCTGGATGACAGGAGGCTGCCACTGCTGCCGGGACTGGTGCTGGGTGCAGGCTGTACCCAAGCGCCGGGGAAGACTGATGTTGCCGCTGGCCCCAGGCAGCAGCGGCAGCCTCCTGTCATCTGGCATGCAGATCCAGGGGCTCACACACCCAGGAGGGCTACGGGGCTGTGCCGCACTCCAGCCCTCCTAGGGGTGCAGGCCCCTAGATCTGTGCTGGATGACAGGAGGCTCTTGCTGCTGCCTGGGACTGGCACAGCCTGCACCCAGCAGCAGGCTCCATGGAGCTCCATAGGGCTCAGATCAGCTCTGCCAGCCCCATGGACCACAGCCTGGTAGCCCACTACCAGGTGGGCAGAGCCTGTGCTGTACTTCATCTCCTATCACTGGGCTGAGCTCCATGGGGCTGATGGAGCTGATCAGAGCACAGCCCAGCGGTGGGAGGCAGGCAGAGCAATCACTGCACTCTGATCAGCTCCACTGGCACTGTGCTCTGATTGGCTCTGCCAGCCCCATGGAGTGCAGCCCAGCAGCAGGAGGTGGGCAGAGCCAGCACTGCATTCTGCTTCCTGCTGCCAGGCTGCGCTTCGTGGGGCTGGCAGAGCTGATTGAGCACAGTGCCAGTTCTGTCCAGCTCTCGCCATGAGGCTGAACGCCTTGGGGCTGGTGGAGCTGACCGGAGCAGAGCCTGGTGGTGGGAGGTGGGCAGAGCCAGTGCTGCACTCCACCTCCCACCAGTGGGCTGAGCTCCATGGGGCTGACAGAGCTGATCGCAGTGCAGCCCGGAGGTGGGAGGCACGGAGAGCCAGGGGGCAGGAGGCACGGAGAGCCAGGGCTGCATTCAATAGGCTCTGCCGGCCCCACAGATCACAGCCCAGTGACGGGAGGCAGGGAGAACCAGGGCTGCACTTTGATTAGCTCTGCCAGCCTCACAGAGCACAACCTGGTGGCGGGAGGTGGGGAGAGCTGAGGCTGCACTCTGCCTCCCACCGCCAGGCTGCGCTCCATAGGGCTGGCAGAGCCAATCGGAGTGCAGTGTGAGCTCTGCCCACCTCCTGCCACCAGGCTGTACTCTGTGGGACTGGCAGAGCTGATCAGAGTGCAGCTGTGTGGCAGGGCACAGGCAGAGCCAGTGCTGTGCTCTGATTGGCTCCACCAGCCCCACCGAACGCAGCATGGCAGTGGGAGACCAAGACAGCTGGAGTTGTGCTGTGCCTCCTGCCACTGGGATGAGCTCCTTGGGGCTGTGGAGCCACTTGGAGTGCAGTCCGGTGGTGGGAGGTGGCGACGGCCAGAGCTGTGCTTCAATTGGCTCCACAGCCTGATGGAGCGCAGCCTGGTGGCAGGAGGCAGACAGAGCCAGGACTGCTGTCTGATTGGCTCCACCAGTCCCATGGAGTGCAGCCTGGTGGTGGGAGATGGGGAGAACCTGGGCTGCGCTCCCAATCAGGCTGAGCTACATGGGGCTGCAGAGCCACTCAGTGCAGCCCTGGCTCTCCCCAGCCTCCCACTACCGGGCTGCTTTGAAACTCAAAACGTTTCAAACTTTCAAAATGTTTTGAGTGCCCTTCTTTAATTTCAAAGCTGTTTCAATACTTTTTGTTTCATTTCAATTTCACTTTCAAGCTTGAAATGCACCAAAACAGCTTCGAAATGAAACACTCGGTAAAATTCGCACAGCCCTAGCAGGAATTCTATTACTGTATTTACCCAAAGCTAAGACAACTTCAAATTTAAGATGACCCCTTCCCACTTAGATTCTGTACATGGAAAATTATAAATTTGTCTCTAGTATGCGGGGTTGGTGGGAGGTGGGGAGGGAGAAGGCAGCATGACCGCTGCACCTTGCTCCACTGCCACTTGCCCCACTCCCATGTCTGCACCCATACCACCTCTTCTCCTTCCCCTGTCACTTGCCAGTGCCACCCTTTCTGTGCCTGTTACCTGCCTCCCCATCTGATCTCCCATGTGTACTGGTGCCACATCCCCCAACTTGCACTGCTGCTGATTAGTGACTTTACCATCAGAACAAGTAGCTGGGCTGCATACGTTAGTGGTCTTCATAGAAACAAAGCATAAGAAATCATACTTCATGGTAAAAAGCTGCTTGGCAGCCAGCATTTCAGTTTCGGGGCTTGTAGCCTTTGCATCCTCCCTTGCTACACATAACAGTCGGTGCCCTTCTTTTCCTCTGTCAACACCAAAGAGTTACTGTGCATAGAAAACCCTAAATGGAGGGACTCCAAAGCTAAGTCAGTGCTTGCTTTGATTATATTACCAACACTGAAGTCAAGAGAGCTTGCTTATAACAGACCTTTGCATGTTCTATGTTTGGTGTGAAGGTAGTACATGCCCATTGAAATCTCATTCCCTTTACAGTTTCTACTGTTAATTTGGTACTGTGCATCAGCAAAAGAAGGAGCAAGATTTGAGGTTAATTGCCTTTTATTAAATCTGACTTTTCATTTTAAAATAAATCTATACATTGTCTTTATTTAAATTTCTATCAAAGTTCTATTTTTTTGTTTAAAAAAAACAAAGAAATTAAATGAAAGGAATGCTCTGCATTAGTTTAACATTGAAATTATTGTTGGCATTCTAACAAAGGAAAGGTAAGTAAATTCAAAACTGTCTCAATGATAGGCTTCCCTTCTTAAAATTATAACTCAGCCACATTGGGTGTGCAGATAATAAAGCCTAAATATTAATTCATAATTGATGCATAACAGGTTGAAACAACTATTAGTCATGGAAAAATGTATATTGGAAACATTATTATATTGAACACAAATACATTGAATACCAAATTATATTGAAAAAGTGTATGAAAATAAAATTATTGTGAAAAGGGTTAGTTTTTTTTAAATACCCTTTAATTTGGAAAGCTATAGCTTAGCTATAACAGTTGTTCACCTACATGAAACTGATCCAATGTCTCCCTTTAAACAGGAAACGCATCATGGTGAGCTGCTTACAGTGAAGTTGGTGGCAAAGTTCCCTTGACTTCAAAGGCAATGAGATCAGGCCTAAGTGTACTTCTATCATAAATATTTACTAGTTTAGTGCCTTTAGACCCAGAGCATATATCACCACTAAATTATTGTGGCTTTCTCATGGCTTCATCACAGTTTATCAATGCTCTGTTTGCCATTATACTGTTGCTTCATGCTGAGTGAAAGGACTACATTTTTAAAGGAAAATATAAGTGTGACACCAAACATTTGCAGTTACTGACCTGCTCCACACATGTGAGCCCACCTGTGTGTGTGTGAAAATGACTGTTTGCAAGCACAGCTGTTGGTTTTCAGAGGGCATAAGTGGCATCTTCCTTCATATGTGACAGAAGAAAATAGTCACAATTCTGCAATGTTTGTAGAAATATGAAACCTGCATGTTGTGAAATGATCCACTACAATATTTTACTATAAAGGAGTGTTTTTTCTCTAATAATACTGGATCAAGGAACACTACTGACTTTAAAAAGCATGGTTTTTTACTGAAAATGTATTGCCTTTGTGTTTCAACCATGAACGTCTGCTTACTTGATCGTTTAGCTGCCTTTCTGTTACATTTCATGTCACTGGTGAGGGAGTGCTGCCTGGTGTCTTTAGCACCTCAGATGACTACACCAGAATGAAATTAAAGAAAAAAATATTTTGTTGACAGCATCTTTCTGTACAGTCCATTCTGCTGTGTCCCATATATAATCATTCAGCTCTTACTTTGCATGGGCCTTCACATTCTGGGGGAAGATGGGAAGATTTTTTTAAATTGGTTTTAGAATGCCAAAAACAATTGGTAACGTGACTTAAAAAGACATGGTAACAATAACTACTTTAATTCAATTTAAAAATGCACTAGATTTACTAAATCTACCAAAAACACATGTAATTCAATATATGCCAACAGAATAATTTTTAAATAAATGCACATTTGAACTTGCTGCTGCTGCTATCTTGACCACTGAAAATGACAGTTATGTCATGCAGTTCAACAGTTCTTGATAACAGGTTATCCTAGCTGCATATATTAATATATAACAAAGAACAGTGTCGTGACTATCTGAACACATGTTATATGTCATGCTAGTAAAATCATAATAACAAATCTTGTAAAAAGCCTTGTAGCAGCTATCAGGAAGAAGCTTT
>NW_005842631.1:828508-845546 GCF_000455745.1 Alligator sinensis | reverse complement strand
TGATTTTAGAGAAAGAAGATTTAGATGTGTTTATATTCAACTTATTTTCTTTTTTCATTAATATAAATATACTAACTGGTTTAAGTTTTTATCAGTCAATTAATATTATGTGGTTGCAGTGTTGCTGTAGCTGTGACAATCCAGGATGCATACAAGATGAGACAAGCTATTTTTTGTGATGTTTGGACCAACTGCACAGTTGGGAGAGAAGTTTCAAGCAACTTGCTAAACTTGCTCAATTAATCATGAGAAGAAAACTCCCTACTGATCAACAGACATCAAATGGATCCATAGATCCTACAGAATTCTATCACAGAATGTGGTATATCTCAAACAACGCCTTAAAGGACACTATGTAGGTGAAACTAGACAAAACTGTGACTTAAGAATAAAGGATTCCAGGAAAAAGATAAAAACACAATGTAAAGGTAGTTGTCGGGGCTCTGCCAATTGTCACGCTTGCCTCTTTTGGGATGATACTTGTGGAAGGGGTGAAGTCTTCCTAGAGGGATATGTCAGCTAAGGCTGCCGGTAGTAGCTCACCCTAGTACAAAGTTGCCTGATACTATTACTATCAATACACTTTATTACAGTTTCTGGATTCTGGCTCTCTAAAATCAAGCTACCAAATAACACGGAGACATGCAGTCCCTAGTAGGAGAGCACTTTTCACAGAACAACCACTCCTTTTCTGACGTCAAATATCCTTGTAGTCCAGTGAAATTTATGAAGCACCTACAAAATGCCTTATGGGTCTGGGAACAAAAATCATAACCTTCTTGAACACTAAAAGCAATGGACTAAACGCAAGACAGTGGCTTAATGACTCATAGTCTACCTAACTACTACTAACTTTTCTGCATTACACAGGTAATAACAACCTTTTTCCCCCTTGAGTCATCTTATTCTTCTTCATAATTAGGATACCTACTTTTCTGAAGCTACTTCTGATCACCTCTCTGCTCTTACTTCACAGCTATCTCCATAACTTAAGGCTGGGGACAGAAGTTGCACAGAAACTGGTTTACGTGATCAGAAACTGGTTTAAACCTGTAACAAAACAGAAGCTCAGTAATCATAAACCAGTTTCAAAATGGCTGAAACTGGTTTAAGATAAACCTGACTGAATGTAGTATCAGACTTAACTGATTTAGGGATTTAGGTCAAATTGATTTATGAAACTTCTGTACCAGAGGCTTTCCTGGTTCAAGTTAAATCAGAGTCCCCCAGCATCCCAGCATAGGCTGTGTGTTTATGTCCTCTTCCTGCTGTTCCCGAGGTCTCTGGGATTTGCAGTCCAGACCCACAACAGCAGGACTCTGCAGGGTCGCTCATCACTTCCTTTTTCTGCTTTCGGGTGCCTCTGGGATTTGTAGTCCACGATCACAGCCAGTAGGACTTCACAGGGTTGTTCCCCTCTGTTCAATACATGCTTGCTTCAGAGAGAGGACTATTCTTGTTCAAGAATTTATGAATTCAGCGCCACTACCGTTTCCCCCACCCAGTCCCTCCTCAGCCTGGCAGGCACTGCCCCCCCTCCCCGGCAGACCATCTAGCTAGTTCTGGAATGGGGACTGGCCACGCCTCCCCTGCTGGAGCAGATATGAGGGGAAAACCTTGGAGCTGGCACGCTGGGAGGTGTGCTCTAGCACCCCCTGGCTTCTGGTTTGAGTCACTGAAGGCATGTGCCTGCATTACCTGAATCAAAAGTGAATGTCTGTTCATTTACAAATCAGTTCAATCTCTGCAGCTTAAATTAACCTGCAAAGACTGAATTGATTCAGCATTGGGCTTTTTGACTGTACTTAGCCTAAAGTCTGTACTTAGCCTAAGCCATACCTTCAGTTGACCCATGGAACCCTTTTATCTGGCATGCAGAATGGAGGTATGGTAGTGGTGGGGGTCTTTGCTCACATGGCAGCAAGGCAGCAGCCACACTTTGGCTAGGAGCAGTGTCTGCAGCTCCAGATTTAGTGCCACTCACATAGGCCAGCCTAGAAGCAGCCATGCTAAGAGCTAAGATACGGATAGATATTCAAAAAGCCTGAGCCTGAATTGATTCAATCTTTGCAGGTTAGTCTAAACTAGCTAGGCTAAACCAGTTTTGTAACCAGACAGACATCCTAGAAATGCAGCCCCCTGCCTGCAGTGGCTCAAGCTAGAAGCCAGGGGGCACTAGAGCAGCCCTCCCTCCCTTCCACAGTACTGAGCTGAGAGGGGTGTGGCCATGCTCCAGCAGGATGCTTTGATTAGCTCAGCAAGGAAATTGATAACAGGGTTTATCACCCCTAACTCAGTGTTTATCACCCCATTAAGAAAACAACAGAGGGATAAAACAACCAGGTACCTGTTGATTCTGCCTGTTGATTCAGCACTGACCATAGACAGCATGTGGTCTGCTAGCTAATACACAGACACCTCTCTGTAAGGTGGGGGGTGGAGGGTGGGGAGGGAAGAATTCCTGCTTATCAGGGGAAGGGGAGGAGCAGCCCACTGTCTCTGCTGGAGCAGAGGGGAGGGAGCCAGCAGTGCTGTGGAGCAGAGAGCCCCACTCAGCCCAGAGAGCATGTGGAGATGCTATAGGAATCTGGTTCATCTTAAACCAGCAAGGGGTCTGGGACAGACATTGCATAAACCAGTTTGTCCCAAATCAGTTAAGTCTGATACTCCATTCAACCAGGTTTATCTCAAACCAGTTTCAGCCATTTTCAAACTGGTTGATGTGCACTGAACATCTGTTCTGTTACAGGTTTAAACCAGTTTCTGATCACTCAAACTGATCTATGTGTAATGTCTGTCCCTGGACTTAAAGCACAATTGCCTATCTTCAGTTAATATTATGGTAAGCAAAGTAATGCCAGTTTCTTTAGAGGGTTCTAGTTATTTCTCTATATTCTATAAGGACCCACAGTTTTAAACTCTGTAGAACAAGGACTGAATCTACCTATGCAGTTCTGTGACACCTCCCCAGTGGCACTGTTCTTTAGCAACTATTACAGTACAAATTGGAATGATATGTTTGTATATTGATGCATGATGGAGATTTGGATTCTTTTGTTTACCCACAGGCAATCACCACTCCTTAAAAAGTTACAATGTTAATGATTATACATGAAGACATTTTTATCAACTGTCTCCCAGTAATGTTGCAAGCTAAGGCAATTCATCAGCACTACACTTATGCTCTCTTTCAAATTAAACAATCTGTTACACATTCACTTTCACAAAATGTAGAGGAAAATGATGGATTTTGTTTCTCAGTTTTGCAAATGATTTCAGAGTTCTAGTGTCTGAGGCATTTGTGACTGTATTTGGAGAAATAACTTTTTATAAAGCAAACACAAAAAATGAATGAATTTATTAAATGAATCTGGAGAATTCTATTAACAATATTAGACTTACCAAGTGTATCACTAAGATTAGACTTCTAGAAGCCCTAAATAGAAATTAAGCATCAAGAAAATAAATAGATTTCAGAGTCTGCAGGCAGACTCAAACTGCACATTTTAGTATACATATCAATGGGTTCGAGAAGGCTAAGTATTTTGCTCTCCTTGTTCAATGTCCATAGCAACAGCAACACCAACTGCAAGCCTCTGACACTACTGTTAATATATTTTCACAAAGACATTGTCACTAGCTGGCAGGGACTCAAACGTAATACCCCAAGGCTCTAGTCCACCTCTGCTGCTTTGTGTATTACAATGATAAAAGCATCTTTTTGGGTGGGGATTCGCTGCAAGGTATTCAATCTCTTAAATACAATGCACAGGCAATATTTATTTGTAATATAAACAAGTCAAAGATAATCCAGTTGTCCCATTTTTTCTAGTAGCAAAGAGGCTTCAGTAGTTTTGTTATGCTGAGTATCTGTGTGATTGTTTAGTGTCTCTCTGACTACAGACTTTCTACAATCACTGAGAATGCTCAAGTAAAAAATAGGAAAAAAAACCCTCTTTTGCCTTCACTTGTAGTTGTTATATTTCCAAGTCTAGTTTTCCAAAGTGCACATGCGATTATATACCCAAAAGTCCTTTGCTGCAGAACAATACAGATATTCTTGTCAACGGCTGAAAAGCTTGGCTAGTATAGTCATAAGGGTTTAAATATACTAATTAACCATCTTAGTGGAAATGCAGTTGTACGGGTGAAACAGTTCACTTGCTGGTATAGTAAATACTATTTTCTCCAAGCAAAAATAAAGTAGATCAGCCAAAGGACTGATAAAAGTTACCAGTATAACTGTGCCTATACTAGTGATTTTATGACACAGCTGTTTATGTTCCTCACCAACTTTGTATGGATAGAACAGAGTTCTCAGTCCTAATAGATTTAGAGGTCTCAAGTTGATATGATGGTGTTCCATACTGTATTTCTTCTTCTTCAGGGTTTTAGCTTACTTTGCATACCCAGTGGACATATTCTTGGTTTAGCCCATTCACCTTTCAGCCTTCTGCCACAGGAACTCTGTTCTTTGGTATACAAGAAAAGTGCAGCCACCCTGCATGGGTTTTCTGCTGCTTGGCCCCTTGGCATTGTAGAAAATTCTGGGGCTACCTTCATCCACATAAGGTGTAACAGGCTTTGGGTCTAGATCTAAAAGTAAGCAAGCGGTAAATACCTGATTACTCAGATATGTACTAGTAATCCATTAGTTTAGCCTGGTACCTGGAAAGCATCTAGAGTAGAGTGGATATTTTGGTCCCCAATGAAAAGACTTCAAAGTGAGCCCTTTGGAACTGGACTGAAAACATTGCAGTGACATTGAATTCCACTGCTGTCTTATGAAAGAGAATTTGACTTGCATACATATACATACTTATCCCCAAGAAACAGAACTAAACCCAGAAAAACTGGTTTGAGTTAAACAAAAATGTCAGTAATGGAGTGTCTTTTGGAATCTGCTTTTCCTTGGGTATTTCTTTGGGTATGGTCTTCCCAAGGTTCTAGGACTGTTTCCTGTGGAGGGGTATAATACTGCTAGCATAAATAACAGCTTTACAAAACGTTAATATGCAAAAGCATTTAGAACATGATAGGTAAGATGGAATTTCCAATGCCATGTTCATGCCATGAACTCCCAGGTTTTACTTAAACATAGCATGCCAGGTTTTACTAAACAGGTTTTAGTGCTCTGAAGCCGGGCCCCGCAGACCTGCCAGGACGTTTTGAGTTGCCCCTGGCCTGCCCGACTCTGTCTGGCCATGTTTCAGTAAAATGGCCAGGTTTTACTTAACTAATTAATTCATAAAAATGTGTATGGTGTGCCTTCTAGTAATTGCATATTGCATGTTAAAGTGTCCTCATTATCTGGCTACCAACAATGGTGGGAATTTTTAAAGAACATGAGAGGAATTAGGCAGTCAACCCCTGTGGGACTTTGGCTGCTTTGAAAATGCCACCCAGTGCAACATTCCACAGAGTGCCATGAAAGGAATTGGTTCATGTTATGTTCCACAGCTGAAGCAGATGGCCAACACACATTCAGGAGCACGCTCTACCCAGGCCTTCTCATATATATATACCTTAAAAAGGCAAATCCCATATTCTGCTTTGACACAGAAAGATTTCCCCCACTTATCTAGAAAGGACTGATGAGTTTCTTAGCTTTTTTAGTTTGCTTTGGTTTTGTCTATCTGACATCACATAATCCATAATACTTTCCATCTCCAGGTGAAAGGGAAAAATGAGAAATAGTAGTAATTGTTGTAGGTGCCCAGAAGTTAAAGAAATCAAAAGGCACAGAAAGCAAGGATGTCTAAGTATGAGCCTGAAGTATGACAAATTTAGTTTATTCCATCTTCTTCATCTAGTTTTCAATTCTATAGCCTTTTTTCACTGCATTATACATTGGCCTCAATCACTGAGGTAACAGTGCACAGTTGGATGCTTAAGCTTTCCAGAACCTAAATACATGACACATTAACACCAGTGTTGTTGGCATTGGTTATGTGAATTGATGTAAGTTACAGTGAGTCTGGATTGACCAGACAACCGGCAATCCTGTGTAGCAGCCACAATAAGCATTATTATAGCACCTTTACATTGAGTGAACAGCTACCCCAAGATAACCATGGAAACCTGCTGTCCACACAAGTGTAGCTACGTATTTTTACAGCTGTTTATTCCTGAAATAATCCTACATTGAATTCTAGTCAGTAAAGCTGGTGTGGGGTTAAAAGTTGTGTGTCCAATGTTATACTGGTCTAAGTATATTGAATATGTGTCAGGGTTCAGTCTCTAGATTTGAAAAAAACTAGCCTCTGTGATTAGACAGCATCTTTTCTGGAAAAAAATGACGCTTTATTTAGGTTCCTAACTTTAGGGATCTGTAAGTTTTAGTCTTCAAACTAAAGAAGCCAAACCTTGGTTAGGCCTTGCAGATCACCTTCAGTGGTGTGGAAAGCTCCAGAATCATTTCCCTCTTTTGCGACTATCACAGGCTGAATTTAAATCCAAGTGATCTCGCCACCAATGATGCTGCTGATATAATCTCCTAGGCCAGGTATAGACATTACACTTTTACTAGTATAAGCAATTGGAAACCAGTCTATATGCATAACAGAACAAAAGTTTGGCATCTGTAGACTGATTTAAAAATGGCGGAACCCAGTCTAAGATTTGCCCCCCACCTCACCCCCCACCAGCGGATGAATGCATGTTCTGTTCTCTACAATCTTAACTACGCTGCATACAGAAAACCACATAACTTAAATCAATTCTGCCTCAGGCTTTTTGAATGTTTGTACCTAGCCCTAAATTAAACTTTAGTCCTGGTCCCCATTTTTCAGACCTTGGGATAATATCTACTCCATGCCTGCTATGACAAAAATGTCTTTGAGTTATTCCAGCACTGATAATTTTCTTTAAGGTTTAATGCAAAGTCAAATTCTTGATTTTTATCATATCTTTGGCTTATGGCAAAATAAATAATTCCTTTTCAACCTAGGGATCCAATTTATGTCTCCATACTCTGTCAAACATATAATTTAAAGATTGTTTATTCCAAAGAGATTACAGCCCAGTTGCTTCATTATTTAGTTTACTATTTGCACTAATCTTTTCTTAATTATTTGTTTTTCATTTGCATTCAGTAAAATCCAGACCTGAATTTATGCCAGTATAGTTCATTCATTTTCCTTAGGCTAAGGTATCAGGTAATCATAAAATTAACAATTTATATATTTTGCTACACCTTATTTAATTTACATGGGCAGTTAGACATATCAGCATGTTAGAAGGCCTTCTTTTTTAAAATAATTTCTTCTGAGGGAACACTGTTGCATAAATTGTCGACACTAGAGGTAGCCATGGGTGAAATGGCCTTTCTTATTAAATGTCACAAGATTTAATGTCACAGTATAATTGGGATGGAAGGATAATTGAGCAAAGCTCAACATGTCTTTTTCTGTTAACACATTATTAATCTGCAGGAGTGTTAAAATATGTTTTATAAAGGCGCTATTCACATGGAAATTGTTGGCTTCTACTAAAATTGTATTTCACTGCAGCACATAGACCTGAAAATTTAAGCTTTCTTTCAGATAGGCTTTGCTTTGTCTAGAGAACACATAACAGAAGGGGGCATATCAGGAGATACCCATTTACTAATAAAGCCTGTAGCTTTGAAGATATAAATGTCCATGTGCATGATGCATAGTATTACAGAACTATTTGGATACTACCAAATAGTCACTGAGGGCATGGACAAGCAATCTATTATACCAACTTTCAATGGTGAAATAGAAACTTACTGCTTGTGAGTGTCTTGGCTGTGAGTTGGCTGATTTGTTGTACTTATTCTGTCTATCTATTCCTATCCCACAGTAAGCAAAGGGGCAAACTGCAGTAGCTTAACCATGTTTCATTCAGGGGCAAGTTGCCTCAATTACCATTCTACTTCCCATGGTACAGAGCTACAGAGGATTCAGCTGAACTATGTGGTCAATTCCCTTATAAAACAGCTCAGCTGTTTTGTCTGTCCACTCCCTGGGTTTGAGAAAGTATTTCATTATGAGGTCTCTAACTTTGGCCTTTTGATTCTGAGTCTTCCTTCATTTATAAAAATGAGACAACATACGGCTAGGTAAGTGTACAGAACCAAGTAGCACAGAGTGTGATTTCTTCCCTCAGTAATTGAGTACTGTGATATAAGGGGCCTTGCATGTTGCACTGCCTGCCGGGTGTGTAGCCCCTCCCCTCAACTCATCTGCCATGACTTGATGTTATTTTTATAAAGAGAGAGGGTTCAATGGAGATCTTCTTCCTGGGAGGGCTTCCCTGGGAAACGGCAGTACTCATGATTTAGGCGCGATGTTCCATGGTGCTCCGCCTCCCCTATGCCCCGTCCACTCGCCAACTGGATGGGCGTCAGCACAATGGTGGTTCTGTCTTGCTGGCTTGACAACAGCTTGCCTCAAGAATCTCACGTCCGAGTGGGCTTGGTTGATATTTGTCCCTCCTGCTTTGACGTGTAGCCTTCCCTTCCTTGAGGCTGTCAGGCATAATGTCGTGCCTACTGCAGTGCCTCTGAGGAGGGCGCTTTGTTCTTACACCTCTTCTCCCTCTCTTTTTTTTTCAAAAGAAATAGACTCCCGAGGAGGAGAGGGATGTGGAGCTGCCTCCTTTCCCCCAGCCTCCTACAGAGGGCTCCAATGCCTCCCCTGCTCTGCCTTCTACAGGGGGCTCAAAAGTCTCCCCTGCTCTGCCTGCTGGTGCTGCACCAGCTGTGCTGCTCCTTTCCCATGCAGGAGCCTCAGCACGTCTGGCGTGCAGCACACCAGTGCGCTCTCTCTCCAGCTCCTCTCCTGCCTGGGTTCTGGCGTGGCTTTTAAATCTTCCTGTGGTGACTGGCATGGCTGCCACGATTGGTCCAGCTGTTCCCTGCCTGGAAAACTGCTGATTAAACAGCCAGCTCGCGCAGCCGCAGTTCCTGGTCCTGCTCTGGCTGCCCAGCAAGAGGTTCGTTTTCCCCACGGGGGGCTGTTTCTGGGGTTTGGGGCCCACGGGGATTATTCTCTCTCCTTTGGGAGCCTGTGGGGGTGCCTCGCCGCCACAAGTACTATATGTGATGGAATGTACCCATCCATCTTGGGATTTTATGCCCCATTATCTTAGCATCTGAACACCATTCAAGTAAACTACAGTACTAATACAGAAGTTTGTTATGGATTTCACAGGCTCTCTGGCTTCAAGTTCTCCTTGAAGTAGGATCATTTATTTATTGGTTAGTTGGTTGATTCATATATGTGTTAGGGATAGGTGGAAGATTTTTCTTTCAAAAATTATATGATGGAAAAACCAGAGATGTGTTTACATTGTCCGTTCCCCCCCTTGGTTTATCACTAGTTTTAACTGTTTCTGAACTGCTTCACCTTTTAAAGGTGAATGTGTTAGTTTTTCTTTAAGAGTAACAATTCAGCACATTTCCAGCTTTGCCAGCTGAATAAAAGTCAGAAAGTGAGAAAGTTGGAAAAAAATCCACTCTTCACTCTTTGTTATTGTTTTCCATTTAAGGTTGGGAAACTGTAATGAAGTGTGGTGATTTTTATTGCTTTCTCACGCTTTGTTTGCCAACTTTTGCCAGCTGTAAAAGTCAGTGGCACTTGTCACTATTTAGAATAGTGCTAGCATCTCCTCAAAAGTTTTAATATAAGAGAGAAAATAATGTGTTTAATACAAACTGAACAAATTCCAAAATTAATGTTTAGTGAATATATTTGTATTTTGAAAACAATGTAGAAATTTGAAACAAGTCATCCAAGCCAAAATATCCCCATGAAAACATTTTTTCAATGAAATCATAATTTCTGATTAAAATAAAACATATAAAAACATTTTCATTGAAATTTTAGCTAATAAGTTATTAGTGCTGTCAGTTTGTTTTTGGTAAATCTGAATCAGTCGTTAGAAAGCTGGACCTTTTGAAAGGTCCTAACACTTCTGTAGGACTGACATTTATTTACAACATTGAGCCACTGAAAGTCAGCAGAGCAGTATGGTATCTTTCTTAATTTCTCAAGAAAGAAGGATAAACAAAGGACATGGTGTACTGACAAGGTCACATTAAGAAAAAAACTAGGATGACCTTTTATAATCAACTACAAATCCTTTCCGTTTCAAAGGGCTTAAACTTAAGTATTGCAATTGTTTGAATTTCCTCATTAATAATTTCCCTTTTAAAAATGCATCTTCAGTTCTAATTGAAACAACTCTAATAAATCAGATTTTAAATTATTCTAAGTGGGAGAGATTAGGTAAGATCTTAGAGTTTTTAAAATGTGTTTATTTCTCTGCTTGTGGCAAACAAACAAAAATATTTTTCATAAATTAGTATTTTTCCCTAATCTATATGCAAGGAGCTTTCCTGACCTTTCATCCCCTTCTCAGTGATTTCTTAAATCAGTATAATGTGTCTTCAGTTTTTCATCTATGGAATGTACTTTTTTCATATCCTGTTTCCTATAAGTTTTATAATCAAATCATTCAGAATAACAAAAATGACATGACACAGAAAACTTCTTATTCTTGCAGAATAGTTCTTAAAATAAAAGTAAGTAAATAATAATAATAGTATTAAATCAGGCAGAAAAATGGGTGAATCCATTTGATAGTCTGATGATTATTTTAGATCTGGAGAAATTCTGCTTCTCATTAGACTCACAGGACAAGAGATCACAGAAAAATTAAATGACATCTTCACTTACTTCTGCTTTCCAGAAGAAATTGACAGTAATAAGCATCCAGTTTATCAACTCCCAGGTTTTCTGATAGAGTATTACTTCAAACATGTTTTTGTCTCTTGTCACTCCAAAGGAAATGGGATGCCAGACAAAGCAGAAAAGAGTAAATTTTGCAACAAAAAGGCTCCATATTAATTTGGTTGAGCTATAGGGTAGCATCCTCATCAGCTACTGGAGTAAGCATAGCTTAGTTGTTTATGGACTGACAGACCTGAACACTGCCAAATTTCACCCTCAGGGGCCCTGATTTAAGGGAGTGAGGCTGTGACTTGCCACATTTAAGAAGTCTGGGCTTTCTTTTTTAATGGCTGGAATGCATGCCAAAGTATACCCATTCTTAATCAAGGACGCATGCAGTTGATAAAACTAGATGAGGGAAAATATGGTTCAGTATCACTTTCTATCATAAAAATAGTTGCTTCTGCAAGTGTACCTGGGAATTCTACATGCAGCAGATTGGAGCTGGGGGCAGGGGGAGGTAAGTACAGTTGCATTCCCCTTTAACTGTGCATGTGCATTTTCAGTGAGTGAGTTCCCTGAGATCACTGGCTTGTCAGCTCAAGTTTCACCAGAGCCACTTCTTTAGTATGGCTCTGGGACCCCAAGGGGTAAATGCTACTGCTCCTTGCTCTCCCTTTTCCCCTGCTGCTGAAATTGGCAGTAAGTGGGGGAGCAAGTGGCAGTGACATTAGTCCCACAGGGTTCTAGAGCTGCGGCAAAGCAACGCCTCCAGTAGAACCTGTGCTGACAAGCCAGTGAGCTCAGAGAGCTCATTGCACAGGTGCAGCACAAGGTGGGGGGTGTGAACAAACCCCCACATTCCCCCTCCTGGGTCCATCCATGTACATGATTTAAGTAGGAAAACCTAATTGAATCGGTTGGCACTTTCAACCAGTTCCAAACCCAATGCAATTGTTGTGTGATTCCAGTAGCAGAGATATTTGTTCTCTAGCCCTAGGGAGAGAGAGAACTCTAAGAAGCAAAAAATCATTGCAAATTGAGTTTTCTATTTGAGCTGATCAGAAATTTTCTTTGACACTGCACCCACCTGGTCTCGTATAGGTGATCTCTAGCAACCTTCAAGCGCACACCAGGTTCTGGCTGCGGGGTGTGTCCCTGGGACTTGTGCGTTGGGTCACATTCAAACCCAAGGGAGGCCCTGACACTCGCCTGCCATGACTTGGTCTTCTTTTCTTCAGTGGTGCGGCTCCTCCTCACGGATTCGTGCAGACGGTGTGCTGCCCTTTGTGGGCGTTCTTGGGACTCCACCACCCCAACACCCCAGCCATGCGCCAGCCATCAGGACCACCAGCTGATGGGTCACCAATCTGTCCATTTTTATGTTCTCATCCTCTCTCTCCTATCCTTTCCCATCCCTCGATGACCTTTCATCCTGGATGACAGCGAGGTGTGGGACCATCCTTGTCTCTGCATTTGTTCTCCCTCTGAGGCTTCTGCTGTGCTGCCTCAGTCCTCTCTCTTGACCCAGGGTCACTTGGAGGTACCTTCTCTGGTCTGGGCTCTGTGCGCTCTTCAAAATAGAGTAACAGAAAAGAGAAGAAAAGAATAATTGCGCTATGGGACTCTGCCCATCCCACTCACGGGTCTGGTGTCCGAGGTCCTTGAAATCCCTCAACGCTGTCCTTCCTTGGCCCGGCTGCCCTGTTAAGCCAGGTGTGTAATTCTTCTAATGGGGTCAAGACCCCTCCTATGGGTCTCTGTCCAGCCCCCTTCTGAGATGCCAACCCTGCTGAGTTGCAGTGCGGGGAGTAGCTTCACCATCTGGCTCTGGTGTTGCTGCCCCCATTTCCATTTCCCTACCATCGGCTTTTAAATCTGCCGGGCGGTGGTTTATTGCTGATGTCACCTCCCAGTGCCATTCCCAGGCGGCAGTAAAAGTGGCTGATGAACGATGCCAGTGGCCCTTCTCGGTGCACCTCCGCTTCTCCTGGGAATGGTAAGTATGCCCTCTTTTCAGGGCTTTCTATTTCTTGCTTTGGGTGGGTCAGCCCTGCCTCGGGTCCCACTGTGGGAGGCTGTTCCAGTGCCTCTGTTTCTGTCCCCCTGGGACACTTTTTTTTTCACTTTACAGTGAAAATTTAAATTTTTAATTACATAAAAAATGATCAAGCCAGACAAAAAAAATGCCTGGCTCCTGGATACCTTCAAGTCAGCTGGCCCTGACAGTTTACACCCCAGGGTACTCATGGAGCTGGCTAGCATCATAGCTGAGCCCATGGCATGGATCTTCGAGAACTCCTGGCACTCAGGTGAAGTGCCTAAAGATTGGAAGAAGGCCAATGTGGTGCCTATTTTCAAGAAAGGAAGGAAAGTGAATCCAGCAAACTACAGGCCCATCAGCCTGACTTCTATCCCGGGGAAGATCTTAGAAAAGTTTATTAAAGAGGCCATCCTTAATGGACTGGCCAACGGCAACATCCTGAAGGATAGCCAGCATGGGTTTGTTGCAGGTAGGTCTTGCTTGACCAATCTTATTTCCTTTTACAACCAGGTGACCCATCACCTAGACAAGGAAGAAGAGATTGATGTCATATATCTTGACTTTAAAAAAGCCTTCGATTGGTATCCCATGATCACCTCTTAGCAAAACTGGCTAACTGCGGCCTGGGCCTCACCACAATCGGCTGGCTGGGGAATTGGCTCCATGGTAGGACCTAGAGGGTTGATGGAAGTGCCCTGTGACCAGTGGGGTCCCTCAAGGCTCTGTCCTTGGGCCTACACTATTCAATATCTTCATTAATGATGTGGACATTGGTATCAGAAGTGGACTGGCTAAGTTCACTGATGACACCAAACTCTTGGGTAAAGCGTCCACATCCGAGGACAGGAGGGTGATCCAGGCTGACCTTGACAGGCTCAGGAAATGGGCGGATGAGAATCTGATGGTGTTTAACACTGAAAAATGCAAGGTTCTCCACCTTGGGAAGAAAAACCTGCAGCATCCTTATAGGCTCGGCAGTGCTACACTGGCTAGCACTATGGGCGAAAGGTAATTGGGGGTCATGATTGAGCACAAGATGAACATGAGCCTTCAATGTGATGCTGCAGCTAGTAAAGCAAGCAAAATGCTGGCTTGCATCCATAGATGCTTCTCAAGCAAATCCCAGGATGTCATCCTCCCGTTGTAGTCGGCCTTGGTGAGGCCACAGCTGGAGTACTGCATCCAGTTTTGGGCTCCACAATTCAAAAAGGATGTGGAGAAGCTTGAGAGAGTGCAGAGGAGAGTCATGCACATGATCAAAGGTCAGGAAAACAGACCTTATGATGAGAGGCTGAGAGCCATGGGACTCTTCAGCCTGGAGAAGCGCAGGCTTAGGGGTGATTTGGTGGCTGCCTATAAGTTTATCAGGGGTGCTTACCAGGATCTGGGGGAACGTCTGTTCACCAGAGCACCCCAAGGGATGACAAGGTTGAATGTTCACAAACTCCTCCATGACCATTTCAGGCTGGACGTAAGGAGGAACTTCTTTACTGTCTGAGCCCCCAAGGTTTGGAATAGACTGCCGCTGGAGGTGTTTCGAGCACCTACTTTGAACACCTTGAAGACACATTTGGATGTTTATCTTGCTGGGATCCTATGATCCTTGCTGACTTTGTACCCCTGGGGGGAGGGGCTGGATTCCATGATCCAGCCTTCCAAGGTCCCTTCCAGGCCTAATGTTTATGCAATCTATGAAAGCTGGGGGGCATGCAGAAGCTCTGCTGTGAAGCAGCCAATGAGGCAGTGGCATTAGGGATTATTCAATTCCAGTGTTGCCCCATGCATTGTTTACCAATGTCTTATGCCAAGCTCTGCCAATTAAGTCTAAACTACATTAAAAAAGGTTTGTCAGTGCGTCTGCTCCGGCAAACTCTCCTCTCCCTACATCAGCTTATTATGGCAGAAGCCCTCTGCCATAGTCATACTGGTTCTCTGAATGAAGTAACTTATACTAGCTTAGCCCTTTTTGCTGTTAAAACTACATCTATGATAAGGATGCTTCCTCAGCCTGATGAAGGGTATTAGTACCCAAAAGCTTGCAAAGAAGAATTTTTCCAACTACTGCATTGATCTAATAAAAAATATCAGATTTACCAAAAAAACCCTTGTCTGCCTGTGTATAATCACACTTTTCCTGACATTGCCATACCAGCAAAGTTTTAATTGTAAACCTGGTTTGTCTCTTTGTTAAAAAAAAAAAAAAAAAAAAAAATCACTTAGCTTTTCTTCTCAGTTTCACGAACTCTAAAATGGACATGATGCTTGAGCACTTTTGAAAGTGCCTTGAGATCTATGTATGAATAAAAAGATTATTACTACTTATAAATGGAGCTACTGAACTGAGGAATTTCTAACTTATGGATTTTTTAAAATTAGTTCTGGTACCTATCAGATCAAAGCTTTTTTTTTTTTAACTTTCCCATGAACTGAAAATTTGGAGACAATTTCATTTCAGAAATACTGAGATATGGTCAGGGGGCAGATCCAGGGAGGGGTAGTAGTGGTGTGGTCACACCTCTTTCTTTGACTGTAGTGCACAGGCAGTACTCTCCACTACCTGGTCCTGGCCACAGCTGCTGGTTGTACCCCTTGTGGCAATGGGATCTCCCCTGCACCCCCTTCAACATTTTTGATCTACTCCTGCACCTGGTGTTTCCAAAATGAGATATGGTCCCTAGAAGAGTAGTGCTGAAACAGTGTCACTGAGCTGCCATCTAGAACCCCAGAGTTATAGTTGGCTTCACTTATAGATAGACTGTCTAAGACTTTTTGGACTCCTGGCTCCAAGGCAGAAAACCCAAATATGGCTAGTAGACTCTGAGCTGTAAACTCTTCAATCCCTAGTTCTGTGGTGACTCCCTGGTAGGTCTACCCCAAAGACAGTGACTTTTGAAGCTCCCCAAGCCTAGCTCCAAGTCATTAGTAAGGTTTGCCCAAGAGCTGGGAACCCTGAAAGCATGAGGGGTTCTAGCCCTTTGGACATGTCTACTGAGGATCCAGGGACCCTGAAAGGGTCTCTAGCTCTGGGGCAGTTCAAAATTCCAGGTGAAGTTCCCTGGTAACCCTTCCTTGGATTTAGTGAAAGTTCTCTGAAGCTAGAATGTTGTTCATTTCAGGCTTAATGAATCTAAATCCTCTGTCAAAACTTCCAACCAGTTCTACTCATAAAGTAACCACAACCATGCTATCTGTGCATGCTTTATATCCTTAAAAAGATAGCATTTCCAATTAGGATGGGTAAAATATGACAGTCTCTTGTGGCCTGTAGCTTTAAGGCTGAATAATAGGACTAAGAATGTTGATTCCAACTGTTTAATTTAATCCAGAGGGTAGCAGTAGATGGCCTCCTGAGGTCCCTTCTAGACTTACTTTTCTATGACTCTGTGTTAATTCACAAATCTGGACAAAATGATGTATTCCACAATACTTGGAAATGGACACATTTTCACTTAGATAAACTTCTAAAAGGAACCGCTACCAGAGTCTGCCGATGAGAATTATATTTCTATTTACTGCAAATACTGCCCCCCCCGCCACTTTATTCTGTGTGAACATATATCTCACAGGCTGTGTCTACATGAGATGCTGATTGCACAGTTGTTACTGTGCAGTCATTAGTATTTGCATACACAAGTACTAAATGACTGCACAGTAAACTGCAGTTACTTTTTGGTGATGCTGATTGCACAGCAGCTCATTACTACTCCACAGTAGCTCATTACTATTGTGAAGCTTTGGTCTCTGATTCAATTTGGTACAGATTTGGCCCAATTCAGTGGCCGAATCTCCAAATCCAAATTGAATCAGGAGATCCTTTCATCTCTCCAAATCGAATCGTAATCCTCTGAATCTACTGAGAGGGGTTCGGAGAGATTCGATGATTTGGACATAGACATAGCTTTACATGCTTTTTCTATATACCTCAAGGTACCAGGTGGCTTGTGAATGCTGAGATGGTGGGGTGGATAGAGCATCCCATGGGAGCATGGGCGGGGGGGCTTCCCCAGCGCGCTCGGTGGCGGACCTGGAAGTGGACCAGAAGCACTTCCAGTCCACTTCTGGGTTCACCATGGAGCGCACGGGGGACACTTCCCTGCCTCAGCAACTGGTGCCTCCTGGGTTTGGGGGGCCACCTGGGGTCCCCCTTTGACCAATCAGGGAGGTGCTGGGGGGGCACACTTGGCAGCAGACCTGGAAGTAGACCAGAAGTAATTCACTTCCGGGTCCACTGCCAAGCACATGTCTCTCCACCCCCCCCCCCCCCCCCCCCCCCCCCCCCCTCCGCGCGTCCACA
>NW_005842631.1:817771-828477 GCF_000455745.1 Alligator sinensis | reverse complement strand
GGATGCTCCATATGCCCCACCATCTCAGTGTTCATGAGCCATGCCTGGTACCTCAAGGTATGTAGAAAAAAATATTTAAAGATGTGTCTATGGCCAAATTGCTGATTCTCTAAATTGGAATTGAGTCTTCAGATTTGGCCGAATCAAATTGTGAAAGTTATCTGAATCAATGAATCAAATCACTGTCCCCTGAATAGAATCTGAATCAAATATGGCCCACTTAGCATGCCCCTACTGTGCAGTCAGCGTCTCGTGTAGACGTGGCCACAGTGTGTCAGAGGTTGAGGTGGTTCTTGAATTTCTGTTGTTCCTTTTGGACCTAGCTCCAATAGGTGTCTGAGGAAGGGCACTTGATGCCCAAAAGCTTGCCCCACAGGTCTCCCAGCTACACAGTTGGTTCAATAAAAGATATCACAAAAAAATCCTTGCTGCTTGTATCTAGATCCAGTAGTCCTTTATACCTCCCCTTCTTGCAGGACTGAAAGAACAAAAAAGTGAGGTCCAACATTGGAGGGAAATAATTAAGTATTTAGTCAGTTTTAGGTTAAAAAAGATACTTCTGGTTACTGTTGCAATCGGGGAACACCAAATTGAGTGCAGCTGGGAATAGACCTCAGCTCTGTTACTCCTTGTCCCCTGTTCTAAAAAAGCTGTTGCTACCATTGCTCAGGACAGCTTAAAATGTTCCAAAAAACTGTCAGTGTTCTCCCAAGATAAAAGGAGGAAATTTAATTTCACTCCTCAAGAGACTGAACTACAAGTGCACAAAGTAATTAACCATTACCAACTGATGTATGTTATAGTGCTGAAGACGATACTGCAGAGAGTATGGAACAATTATCTCCTGCTAGTAAAGCTCCAAGGAACCTTTCCCTGCTTATTAAACATAAGTTATAGAAGGTAAGTAGGAAGAGGAATGTTCAAAATCCATGCACTGGATACCCATAACTGTGACATACAAGCCCCAATATAAATTACATTAATTAACAAATTGTTCTTAATGTGGCACTAAGAAAAAGCATTTTAATACAGCTGCACAATTCCATTTGGTATTAAATCATAGCAAATGCTGATGTCCTTTCTTTCCTTATGCTTCCTATGATAGACAACTTTTCTTTCCAAGCTGTTTTTCTACGTTATTAGAAATTTTGTCTTTAGCATTAATGACTGGCCCAATAACAGGACAGCCAAATATTTGGATCTACCAACTACTAAAATATATATGTTTATCATCCTTGCCATTTCAGGTATCCAGACATAGGTTTTGGTCATTAGTTTGTCATATCCTTGTGTGAAAAATGCTCTCTTTAGCAGCACTCAGAATAAGGAGTATCTACGAATATGTTGTGAGTTCAGCAACACTCTGGACACTCCTGTGTTGACTTAACAGTTATTTATTACTATAATTCTCTGGAATCATATCCAGGGTGGATCTTAACAATTGCTCTCAGTACATGTATGCAGAACTTATACTTGGTGTGCCTCTGACTTGAACCCGTCCAGTCCTGTGGAGAGAGAGAAACCAAGAATGCCTCTGGCTCTTCATGGCAGAGAAAATGGAGTCCCCAGTGCAGCAAAACTGCCACAAAGCAAACTGAATCCTGCCATGCTGAAAATGAGGGCTTTGGTCTTAAAGGGACAGTACAAGAAAAACACAATAAGACACAACACCCCTTTCCCTAGACAGAATAGTCAGCCAACCATTTGGGAGGACTCTGCTACCGCTGTGGTCTTTCCATAGAACTGGACTCAGTGAGGGGCTCAGCAGGTGATGGCCCTGTCATCCTATCTGGAGACTCAACAGTGATGCTTCCCTCTGATGGTGATGGAAAAGGTGGAAACAGCTAGACACTTCCCCAATGAATCCATGTCTGGTGGTGGTGGATTGGTGCTTGGAGATTGCATTGGTGCTTGGAGATTTGCTCAGGTGAAGGGTTATCAGTAGGAGAATGACCACGCAGCTGGTCCGCATGATGTCTCCAAACTTGTCTGTCATCTGTCTGGACTGAATATGATACGGGTCCTGTGGCGCTTAGAATTTTAGATTGACCCCACTGTGGGCCTGTTCCATAGTTCCAAGCAAACAGAGTCTGTTGTGGAATGAAAAGACATAAGGTACCAGATGCCAATGCGGAGTCCAACTCATTTTCTTTCCTAAACTGCATGTCCCCCAAAGGTCTGGATTAACATGGTCAAGACATGTCTTGAAACGATGACTCATAAGAAGCTCTGATGGGCTGGATCCTGTTGTAGGGCAAGGAATTACATGTTGAGCAAACAGAAATCTGGCCAGTCTGTTAGGCCAGTCTCCTAAAACAATCCTTTTCAGTGGATCTTTTGTAGTCTGCACCATTCACTCAGCTTGCCCATTGGCCTGTGGCCTGCGAGGTGCAATGGTAACAGTTCGGATGAGGTTGCGGCTGGCAAAATCTAGGAACTCTGCAGAGGTGAATGCACTGTCATTATCAGAAACAATAGTGTTGGGCACTCCATGGGTTGAAAACAGCTGATGGAGAGCTGTTGTAGTGGCAGTTGATGTAAGAGTTGAGACAGTAATCACTTCAAGCCATTTTGAGTATGAATCATCAACAATTAAGAAGGTTCTTACCTTGAAAAGGGCCAGCAAAATCAAAGTGGATGCGTGACCATGGTTTCTTTGTCATTTCCCAAGGGAATACTGGTGCCTTTGGTGGATTATGATGGGTTGTTTGACAAATGCTGCACTCCCTCACAACCTTTTCTATGTCATTGTCCATACCTGACCACCACACACAGCTTCTAGCCAGCACTTTCATCCTCACAATGTCTGGGTGTGCTGCGTGCAGTGTTGTCAGTATGATTTGGCATCCTGCTTCTGGAATTGTAACACTATTTCCCCACAAGAGGCAACCCTTGTGGGCAGACAGCTCATGCTGCCATGATGAAAATGGCCTGAATTCCTCAGCCAATTTGTCTGCAGGCCAGCCCCTCTACACCCAGGTGAGGACACGGGCAAGGATAGGGTCTTTTGCAGTCATCCTTGCTATCTGATCATCCTGAAGAGGGCCTTCTGGCATGGATTCCAGCACGAGGACTTCCACTGGCAGAGGAGTAGTACAATCAGGTATTTGTAGTGGTAGATGGCTCAATGCATCAGCATTTGCAATCGTTTTCCCAGGCTTGTACACGAGTGTATAGTCATATGCAGTTAGCATGATGCTCCAGCGTTGTACAGAGAGACAAAATAGGAGTTGGTTTGTCCATAGTAAAAATTCCAAGAAGGGGTTTGTGGTCTGTTTGGATTTCAAATTTGTGGCCATAAATGTAATTGTGAAATTTTTTAACTCCTGCAATGACTGCCAATGCTTCTTTATCAATCTGTGCATAGCTTCTCTCAGTTGAAGTCATTATTCTTGAATAAAAAGCAACGGGTGCATCTGTGCCATCAGGCAATGTGTGACTGAGGTCAGCACCAACACCAAATGGTGAGGCATCACAAGTAATGGACCATGGTTTCTGCTCATCATCATTAACAAGGACAGAGTCTGCTGTCAGCAACTTCTTGATGCCCTGGAAGGCTTTGTTGTGCTGGCAAGTCCACTTCTACTGAGCTCCTTTATCCAGTAAGCAATGAAGGCGCTCTGCAATGGTGGCTTTGTCTTTCAAGATGTGATAAAAATCGAATTCCTAAGAATGTTTGAACATCCTGTCTGCATTTTGGTATAGAGGCCTCATGTATTGCTTCTACCACGTCTTCAACTGAGTAAATGCCAGAAGCATCAATTTGATATCCCAGGAAGTTGATACTGGAAACTCCCAGTTGACATTTCTCTCTTTTTACTCTGATACCAGCTTTATCGAATCTCTGTAAAACTTCTCTGAGTCTCTCAGTGAGTTTCTCTCAGGATGGCCCCATGATCAACACATCGTCAAAGTATGGAACAACTCCTGGAATTCCTGCTTTTCTCCATGAACAGCTGGAAAATTCCTGGTGCCACAGAAATCCCAAACTGGAGGCGCTTGACATGGAACACACCCTGGTATGAAATTATTATTTGGGCCTCAGCAGCCTTGTCATCCGCTATCAGTTGCTGATAGGCTTGAGTGAGGTCAAGTTTGGCAAAAAACTTCCCTTCTGCAAGACAGTAACTGGGTAATGGCAGGCACTGGGTGTGGGTCCTGCTTAAGTGCTTTATTAACAGTGTACTTGTAATCCCCACAGATGCAAAGATTGCTGTTAGATTTTAAAACAGGAACAATTGGTGTGGCGCAGCTTGTATGTGCGATTGGCTCAAGGACCCCTTGTGTGATGAGATGATCTAATTCTGCATCAATTTTCGGCCACAGTGCAAAAGGTACATTCTGAGCCTTCATAAAGATAGGGGCTATTGCAGGATGTATTTGGAATGTCACAGGTGGACCTGGAGAACACCTGGGGAAACTCCCTTGCAAGCCTTTCCAGACTTTCTGTGCAGAGACTGTGTACGCCTTGAATACTGATTCCCAGTGATGAGAACCAATTTCTCCCCAGAAGACTTTTGCGGCAACCCTTAATGACAACGAGGGGTAGACGCTATCTAACAGATTCATACTGGACATCTACACTGCATAACCCAAATCCTGTTTCCACAATCTGTCCACTGTAGTCATGCAGGCGACACTCAGGTGTCAATCACTTGGGGAGAGGGTGTCGAAACAACTGAAAGAATGTTTTTTCATCTATGAGGGATACTCCCAAACCCGAGTCCACTTCCATTTTGTGCTTCTTTCCATTTATTACTACAGTTACAATCATCTCAGAACCTTGACTTTCAATAACACCAACATTTTGAATCAAATATGGTTTTTGTACCTCATGTTCTGGGGAGGACTCTAATTTGTGAGTGGCTTGGGAGTGAATACATTTGCCACGGTCTTTCTGTTTCCTGGAACTGGCCTTCAAGTGGCAAACCCTCTCTATGTGACCCTTCTTCTTGCAGGCCTGACACTCTGCATTCCTAAACCCGCACTCCCTTCATCCATGTTGGCCACCACAACTCAAATATGTCTGTGGATTAATTGACTTATGCAGTGCTGTTGGTGAGGGTATAATCCGATGAATTTCTTGGTGATGATCCGATTCTTGATCTTTTTGGAGTAAGTGGACATTGCTGGAGACTGCGTGGTGAATTTCTCTCATGTTATGGGATGCTGCTTCAGCTGCCAAGGCTTTTTTTTTGTGCAGTAGCCAAGGTCAAATTTTGTTCAGAGAGCAGGCGACGTTGGGTTGCTTTATCTTGAACCCCACAAATAAGACGGCCATGAAGCAGGCCATCCAGGGGATCACCGAACTTACAGAATTTCACAAGGTAACAGAGTTCAGCCAGGTAATCTTTTATGCCTTTGTTGGCCTTTTGGTCCCATTTAAAAAAATGAAATCTCTGCAGGGTAACAGATGGCCTTGGCAAAAATGTGCCTTTAGCAGAGCAATGAGTTCAGCATAAGACTTAGTGTTTGGTAAGGCAGGTGCTGTGAGGAAACGAACGATGGCAAATGTTTTGGCATCACAGACTGTCAGGAGGATCGCACGCTTCTGTGCTGGGTTTTTCACTTTGTTGGCTTCTAGATAATAGAATAGCCTTTCTGCATAAGACTCCCAAGAAGCCGGCTGGCTCGCATCAAATTCTTCTATATGCCCCAATGTAGCCATTCTAACTAACATCAGGTGGATTAGAGAGAAAGAAGAAGAAGAAAAAAAAACTTCTCTCTGATCACAAAACACAGCCTGGTCTCAGAAAGGTGTCTTTTCAGCAAAGCATCCCATCCTCATCACCAGATAATGAGTTCAGCCACAACACTCTGGACACTCCTGTGTTGACCTAACAGTTATTTATTATTATAATTCTCTGGAATCATATCCAGGGTGGATCTTAACTGTCCTCAGTACATGTATGCAGAACTTGTACTTGCTCTGCCCCTGACTTGACCCCATCCAGTCCTGTAGAGAGAGAGAAACCAAGAATGCCTCTGGCTCCTCAGGGCAGAGAAAATGGAGTCCCCGGTGTCGCAAAACTGTCACAAAGCAAGCTGAACCCTGCCGTGCTGAACATGAAGCCTTTGGTCTTAAAGGAACAGTACAAGGAAAACACAAAACATCTTATTACAGATGAATGACTCCCATGTGTCAGATCACAAAAAAGAAACTGCCTCCTGTTTTTGTTCCCACTGTTTTCAAGGAAACAGGACTTTCTTTGTAAATGTACAGTTTGTTCCTTGGAAATAAACTGGATTGCATCAAGAAAACAAAACAACTCCCCCCCCCCACCCCATCATCAATTTCTCAACTTGATGGAAATGATGTTTCGGGTTGAATACTGGCTAACCACTTGGAGTATAAGAGGAGAGGATTGTGATACTTTAGACTTCTAATTGATGTTGTCTGTGGACACAGTTCATAGTGGCTATCCATTCTCGTAATGATTCTGAGCCTGCACACACACTAGTTAAGATCGTGACACAAAGAAACAGCTACAGAGGGAATCTGAAAAGGGAAATTGTGCCGGATCAGCTAGAATTCCTCCTGATAAGTGCGTGCACACTTCCAATGGAGAAGTGAATATAACATTGACTCTTTTCACTTGCCCCTTCTCCAAACTCTTCCGAAATTCTATCCTCCCCCTTTACAAATGCCTACTGCAATCACCAGTCATACACTGAAGTTCTGTTCTTTAGTAGGGCTGTGTAAAATTTTGCCGGCTGTTTCTTTTTGACACTGTTTCAATTCATTTCCAGCTCAAAACAGCAAAATCAAATCAAAATGAAGGGCTTTGAAACAGCCTTGAAACAAAACGAGGCCAGTCGAAACATTTTGAGTTTCGAAGCAGCCAGTAGCCAGGTGGTGGGAAACAGGGGAGAACCAGGGCTGCACTCCCAGAGGCTCAGCAGACCCATGTGGCTTAGCTGGGTGGGGACCACAGCTCTGGCTCTCCGCACCTCCTACGGCTGGGCTGCAGAAAGCCGATTGCAGCACAGGGGAAGGGTGTTGAGCCCGGGCTGAGTTTCCCTCCCCGGTCCTGTGATCAGGCTGGAGAAGAGAACTAAGCCCAATCACTCAGTTCCACTCCCCAGCTTTACCTTTGGGCTGGGGAAGGCAACTCAGCCCAGCTGAGCTGAGTTGGCCTCTCCAGCACAAGGATGGGTCTGGAGAAAAGAACTCAGCTCAGCTGAGTAAAGCCAGCAACAGAGACATCTCGGTGAGAGAGAGAATTTTTGTAGCATTGCAGACTGAAGCATTGTAGATCCTTCCTCTGTCTAGGTTCAGGTCGGATTCACTTGGCTGAAGTGGATGTCTGAGAATTGGTTATCACCAGTGACAGGAAACTAATTTTCCAGCTTTTTGTATTGAACACACTGTTTTGCAGAAGAGCCAGAATTTTTACCTACAATGAGTAATTAAGCAGACATGCTACAAAAATACTCAATGCCAAATTCTAGTAGCCAGCCCATGCCCAGTTAGGGGGAATGGTGACCTGTACAGCAAAGGTGGATGGCATCATGGTGGAGGTTACAGCATTCTGTGGGTGAGGTCATGTGAGGTTCCAGTTTCCCCTTCCTCCCCCCATGTTCAAAAGCACAGTTGCTGGGCACAGTGGGGAACTAACTATCCTGTCTACAAGAAAGGGTAACTAGCAGTTTTGTGAGAGCTGCCTCAAAGCTTCAGGAAGAATTCTGGCTGAGGCAAAGACAGATATTCAAATTGCCTCACTTCCATTTTGGCTAAGAGGAATTTATCAATAATTTGTGAATTAATTGTTTTTCTTCTCCTCACTATCTTGTCCCCAGCAGGCATTTCTGCTCAGTGTTCTTGTCCCCAGCAGTTACAATTGCTAATATTGGAAAACAAAATGCAGGGACAACTCTCCAAAGGAAGCAGAGATCTGGGCTCAGCTGCTGGAGGCCTATCCATGCATTTATGGTGCTTCTTAGGCTATGGCAAATATGAATAAGGACCTGCAGGACAGGAAAATTTCTAAAGGTTTGGGCATTAGAACATCATCCAGAAGTTAGGCTTTATGTCCATGCAGGTTGTCTGTAAAAACCTGATCCCCTATCTTGCCCAACCTTTCTCCTTCAACAGGCTCACTGCCATCCCCTGCAGTTTTCTTGAAATAAAATCATTCCTTCCTTCTTGCACTTTCAACACAAAACAAAGAGACCTCCTAGTTGTACTGTTAAAACAGTTTCTGTTAAAAACTTTGAATTTTACTAATGATTAGTACCCAAAACACCTGAACTACTATGGAGATTTGTTTCTCTGCAAAAGAACATAAAAGTCTTTGAAGTTTTTTTGCATTTGGTCCATTGGGGTGAAAGGTGGCCAAGACTGTGAACCTCCACCAGCCAATGGTAATGAGAAAAAGGAACTTTTTATTCATTAAAATTTGTAGGATTAACAGAGGGTAATGACAATTGCTGTAAACGATGACTCGTAACCTGAAAAAGATTTCTGCCTAGCAATGTTTCATAATAGCTTTGATGGCTTGCTGACAGATAGCACTGCTAATTCCAATCCCCCCCCTCCCCCCCCCAGCAAAAATGAAACAAAACCCTAAATGTTCTAATTATGAGCAGGAGCTGTACATATGCAACATTGTTGAGATGATAAACTACTATACAGGATATTGAGAGTAAAATTTTACTTAAATACTGATTCTAGCCAAGCACAAACAAGTCTAATTCTACAGATGAATTTATCATTTTTTAATGATAAATATGTCTTCATGTGCCAGGATATAAAAAAAGTGCTTTTTTTTTTTTTTTTTTTTTACAGAGATGTCTCTTGCATCACACCATTGTGCAAATATCTTCCAGAGCATTTAATATTCTTTACTTACTGTCTCATAGATTCCGAATGAAAACCTAGGTTTTCATTTAAAAATGAAGTTCGTTCAGCTAGAGACTACTGCAGAAGGAATTTTAGCAAAAACAAAGCTACAATTACATGAAATTTGAAGTATGCTCTGGCAAAAAATCTCCATCAGATCAGTCACTTACCACAACTAAATGACAGAACTCTGGAACTTAGTTCAGCTCTAATAATTACTGGACATTGATCACATGATGGGCTCTGAGCAGTCAGTAATATAATTGGCACTTTGTTTACTTTACAAAATGCCCACTTTCTGTGTAGGAACTGACCATTTTTATGGCTTCATAGTTTAATGATTCATAAGAACATGAGAGCTGCCATTTACTGGGTCAGACCACAGGTTCATCTTGCCCAGTATCCTGCATCATGCAGTGGCACAGAGTGGATGTTTAAATTAAGCAATTTAATCTCATGAGTCTTAAGCAGGAGTATTGACCTTCCAACCTAGTTACAGAGATCACAGTGTTTTATTTTCAGGTGACCTCTCACCTTTTTTTAAGTTTGCTAACAATGGGAAGCAGTGGAATATGAAGTACATTTCTGAAAGATCAAGGAATTTGAAAATACAGGCAGGAAAAAGGTAGAACTTTTTGCAAATGAGGCCTGTGGGGGAAGTCACAATATCAGATCTAAGGATCAGAATGTTTGGGGAAGAAGGACTACAGATATATCAGGAAACTGAGAAGGAATATTCGGTTTCTTGTGAGGAGATAAAACAAGAATCTACAGTTGGAGACTCAAATTTCTTGGGGAAAAGATAGGCTGGAGATGGTTGAAATTCTTGGCCTACTGAAATCAATGGCATGTGCACTCAGCGTGCCTGTCTGAAGTTTCCCAGTGCCTTATTTAAAAGTGATTCCCAGATACATTTAAAAACATGCTCCATTATTGGTAGAAGCTTAACATTCAAATGAAACATCATTTTATATTACTGTTCAGATGGTGGTCTTGAGGGCTAGATACAGGTAGTCAAAAAGCCTGAGGTTGAATCAATTCAGTCTATGCAGGTTAGTCTAAATTGCAGAGATTAAATTGAAACCAAAGTGACCAGACATTTACCTTTGATTCAGAAAATGCAGCCACATGCCTGCAGTGGCTAAGGCCAGAAGCCAGGGCGCACTAGAGCAGGGGTAGGCAACGTTTTTTGGCCGGAGTGCCGAAAAACACCATAATGCCTACCTCGGAAGGTGCCGGAGTGCTGGCATGGCAGAAAAACAAAATGAGGGCAAGGGGTACATGGCAGGATGCTCTGCTTGTGCCCCTTGCCCCCCACCCAAAGCCCCTGGCCCCCCACCCAAATCCCCTGCCCCACAGCCTGGGCTCTGTCAGCTGTGCTGGGCCCTGGCATCAGCTCTGCACCGGCATGAGGAGGCACGCCTTGGAGCGGGCGTTGGGGGAGGGGCCTGAGGCAGCACAGCCCCGGTCTCTACCCCGCTCTTGGCACAGAGGTGATAAGCCCAGCGCAGCTGTTTGCACTTTGCCCACTGCTTGCTGCAGCTGTCCAGAGCCCAGGCTGCCTACAAAGGTACAGAGGTGATGAGCCTGGCACAGCTGTTTCTAGCCAGCCTAGGCTCTGGGCAGCTGCAGCAAGGAGTGGGCAGAGTGCAAACAGCTGCCCCGGGCTGATCACCTCTGTGCCGGAAGCGGGGCAGAGATGGGGGCTGTGCTGCCTCAGGCCCTTCCCGCACCACCCGCTTTGAGGTGTGCTCTGGGGAGCTGGTGCCAGCTGGGAGCCCGGGCTGCTCCCAGCAGTTAGCTGGGATACTGCAAGCCCTGCTGGGAGCAGCCCAGGCTCCGTTGCTGGCAGGCGCCAACCCGA
>NW_005842631.1:809686-817734 GCF_000455745.1 Alligator sinensis | reverse complement strand
CGGGACTGGCTGCGGCGTGCCAAGCAAAATGGCTTAACGTGCCACGCTTGGCACGCATGCCAGGGGTTGCTGACCTCTGCACTAGGGCATGGCTCTCTGGCTGTGTGTTCACTTCCTCTTCCTGCTGCCCCTGAGGTCTCTGGGATTTGCAGTCCAGAATTACAATGGCAGGACTCCACAGGGTTGCTTATCATTTCCTCTTCCTGCTTCCAGGTACCTCTGGGATTTGTAGTCCACAATTGCAGCCAGAAGTAATTTTGAGCAGGGGAAGGGGTGTTTAATCCTCCTCTCTGGCCCCAGACCCCAGCTGGGGTTTGCCTGGGGGGCATTCCACCCCCTCCTGCTGACTGGGCTGAACCCTCAGCCAGGCTTGTCCCCTCCTCGTCAGTCAGGCCTCACTCCTCCAGCTAGGAAGCAGAGGAGTAGGGCCAGCGTTGCTCTCTGGAGCAGATAGCACAGTCCAGCCCAGGGCTGGAAAGCATGCTGGGATGCTGGAGGACTGTGATTTAACTTGAACCAGGAAGAGGTCTTGGGCAGAAGTTTCATAAAATGGTTTGACCCAAATCAGTTAAGTCTGATACATTCAACCAGGTTCATCTTAAACCAGTTTCAGCCATTTTGAAACTGGTTTATGTGCACTGAACTTCTGTTCTGTTACAGGTTTAAATCAGTTTCTGATCACTTTAACCAGTTTATGTGTAACTTCTGTCCCTAGTTCAGGAGACATTCAGTCATAGATGCCCACACCCCCAGGAAGAGGAAGAGAAAGCGATTCCAAACAAACGTTAAAGTCCTTTTTTGCAGGTCACTAGCCCCTGACTGATGGCTAACTGGCACAATAAATTTACACATGCTACATCTGCAAAGTAATTATCTCACAATAAAAATGGCTAACAGCCACAAAGATGTTACTTGAAAAATGTAGACCATTTTTGGAACTGGTTTCTAGCAAGCTTTAATTCAACAATGTGATATGTCACACAGGGTGAAAATAAATGGTCAGATTTTCCAGTATCCCAGGATAGACTGCTCTCCCTTCACCCAATCCCTGAAAGGGAACTCTGTGACTCATGTTGAACTCTGCTGCCCCAGAGTATTTCAATAAGAGATGAGAGAGGAAGTTAGGTATGTTAGGCCCCTGGCACTCATTCATTTAATGATATGATAAGGTGTGATTCCAACAATCATATCTCCTCCCATGCCACACAGACCCAAATCATGCTCTTAGTACTTGCCAGTGAAGAGGGAGTTTGAGATCATAATCACAGGCTCCCCCTGCACCAGCAAGTTGAAAAAGGAGTTGCTTGCAGGTCCATCTGGACAAACAATCAGATGATTATCAGCTGGCCCTCAAAACTGTGCCTGGTACAGAGTTTCAAGTCCCTGGCAGGGAAGCCTAGAGAGGCTGCCCCAGTGGTACTCTTTAAGCTACTTAAAGTGTGCTTAAAACTAGTTTTGGCTGTTAATATATGGACAATCCAGGAGTTAAGAGCTCCAGGAGCCACCTAAAATTAAGATGTGTAACAGGGCCTTAAGTAAAGCATACCATGTTGAGTATCTGTTTATACGGTCCTTCTCACAGGAAGACGTGCTAATGGCTCCTTAAGGAAGCAGCTGTGAAGTCTGATTGAGGAAAGGGAGGAGAGTAGTCTATTAGGGCCCTGGCACACATTATATTTAAGATGTGATTAAAGTGTTAATCATGCCATACATCATAACAAGACTACTCATTTAAGCCAATTTATGGTGTGATACAGTAGCAAATGAGCAGCAAAGATATTCCATACATAATAGGTAACATCCTTGTGGCTTGTTGCTATCGTGCCTTAAATTGAACCCGTGGCATGTTGGGGCTGCCCTGTGATATATCCCAATATCCAGTGAGCATAGATATTTGGTATGGGGCAACCATTCCCTGCCCAATCAGTGTGTTTGGGCTGTGGGCATCCATGGAGGATGATAAGAGGGGTGATGCAAGCCCAACATCAGGGAACATCTCTATGATCTTTGGCTCACTGCATCCAGGACATTAGAGATGCACACCCACTTCTTAAAGGTCCTGGAAGCCTGTGGAAACGGCACATGGGGAGCTGGGAGCTCCACCCCGCAGCTGAAGGCATTGCTTCATGGGGTGGACACTGGCAACTGGGGAGCCAAGAGCTCCCAGCTCTCCATTCCACAAACCATGGGCCTCTGTGTATGGGGAGTTTTAAAGTTACACCACTCCAGGGCAGGTTTGTCTTTGATCCATGTTACCCAGCTTGTATTCAATTAATGTGTGGCCACTCCTCACACATGAGCTGCCCAAGTTGCAGTCCTCCAGGATTCCAGGATGCAGTGTCCCCTCCCCCACCCTCCTGTTATGTGTGGACAAACTTTCCATCCCCTGAACTCTACTGCCCTGGGGGCAGTTCGGGCATCAAGGCCACTCCCCCCTCCACCTCCTGGCATGTGACCTTCCCATACCTAGTGGTGAAATCCTGTGCTTTCAAAGCACATAACAGCTAGCTAGGCCACAGGACATGGACAAGTCCAGGAGTGGGGTCTGCAGGGGTTTTGGGGGGGAACAAGGTGGGGGACAGATAGGGTCTCCATGAACATGGGCTTCCTTCCCAGGGCAGAGGCAGTAGTTACCCCAAAAGTGCCTTCACTCAGTGCTTCCACCTTCCAGCCACCCTGGGAAGCATGACCAACACCTCCTGCACCCCAATCCTAAATGCCAATTCATTAAAACATGAGACCTTCTTTAATTTACTTCCCCTTTATTTCTTTTTAATTTTTTTTTACTTAGTTTTTATTTTATCCTTCAGTGGCTGACTTTCTTTATTTCACCACTCTTCTCCCACCCCTATTTGCCTTCCCCCTTTGCAATAACTTTCTGTGTCCTAGTTTCATATTCCTGCCCATCCCCCATCTCTCTCACACCACCACCTAGCAATTCACAGTTGTAGCTCCTTGTCAGGCCCCTGGTCACCAGTCTTCCAGGTTAGGGACAGAAGTTACACATAAACTTTAGTGATCAGAAACTGGTTTAAACCTGTAACAGAATAGAAGTTCAGTGCACATAAACCAGTTTCAATATGGCTGAAACTGGTTCCCAGGTTACTTTTTTCTGGATCGCCTTCCCTCTGAATGTGAAGCAGGTCACATGATGTGATGATTTATATCAAGCAGCATTACCTGTTGCTTGATGAAAAAAATGTCTGCCAAAGGAGAGATTGGGGAGAGCGAAGAAGAAACATTCTTGTTGTACAAAAGACATAGTGTACCTGATACAGACTAAGTACCGTATACTTTTCCCTGGAGCAGCAGGGACACCGTGCTGTAGTAATGAAGTTTGGTGCTTGGGGCAAAGCCTGTAGCCCTGGGGTTTCACGCACCCTCAAGGTTTGGAGATTGTGGCAGCTGCATCTCCTAACTTGGGAGATTGAGGGGCTCCCAGCTGCTGGAGCTTGCTTCTTGTTGATGCATAGGGAGCTTCAGATTGGGCTCCCCCTGAACTAGCAATAAGATGTGATGGGATCTAATATGTGATCCTGCAGTAATGCCTCCTGCCATGCATGTGTGACATGGCAGGAAGCATGATTGTGTGGACTGTGCATTCGATCCCATCAGCCCTTTACTTGCATGGATAGAGGGGCTCCAAGTTACATTATTACTAGGGTTGTTAGTTATTAAAATAGTATGCAAGAGGCCAATTTTTGGCTCATTTTTTTCAAGACAACTTAATTTTGCAGTCTTATTATTCAACTGAACTGAAAGTGTAGTGCTACTCCACGGTCTGCTTCTTGCTCTTGCATGGAGAGGCTGAAATATTTGGAGATTAAAGAGAAGGTGCAATATGATTTTTTTTTTTAAATATAGAGGGCATTATGTAACGCAATAGTGTAAACGAGTATCGATTTTTGGGGTGGTTTGTTTTTGGAAAACAAACAGAATATGAGTTTTAGACATTTAGAACATCTAAAATAAAATTATATTTCATTATTTCTAAAGAATGTTGAGTAGAAATTCTGCAATACTAAATTGATAGGACCTTGATCCAATTCATTGTTGGAGATTGAGAAATATATCATGGCAGTCTTTTATGCTGGCATTATCAGCCCTAAGAGTTATCTGGGAGAGTGACTGATTTGTATGAATAAGAAATTAGAATTGAATCTACAATAGCTGCAATGCCTGAATTTGTGTCTTAGGATGTAAAGATTAAAAGTTTATTAGATTTGGGTCTGAATATAAGAGAACTGGATTGGATTTCTGAACTCTTCATTTCACTCTTGTACAAAACTGTTGGTATACATGCAGGATTTTTTGTTCTCTTTAATCATGACTAGCAATATTTTGTATATTTTTATTTATGGATTTATTAGACTGTGGCTGATGAAGTTGTTCTTTCTCATGCTTTATTCCCCAATAAATATTCTTAATGAAAAAGAAGTAATAGGAAAACCAACGAAGGGAAAATAAGAGAAAACCTAAGCCTTCCACCCAAATATCTTTTGTGACTTGACTTTAGTTAGCTTTTTCTCTTGTTGATATATATGGCCTTCTACACTTGCTTTTAGCAAGGGCTGAAAGTGTTTGTACAGCACTTGTCATGATAGGCAGCATCTTTAATATGGACCTCTAATCAATAACAAAAATGCAATGAAACTACAAAAAACCCCGAACATTTATAAACAGATCAGAATAGAAACCTTCAAAAAAGAAAAAGTTTAGATAAATTAATAACTACCCAAACCTCTGTAAAATGTTTTTTCCCATACAAATGAACCAGCAAACCTTCTGAGGCTTTCTGATCACAGACATTAATTTTCCACATTTGTGACTTGAGCAAACTAATCAAGCAGTAATAAAAAAGGTCTTGCTCCTGTTCACATTGACTTTGATAGGAATTTGGCACTGACTTTAAAAGAGTATGACTGGATGAAGAATGAGTACATTAAAGAAGATATGCACCACAGTTTTGACCTAAAATTTTCTTAGAAGCCTCCCATCACTTTCATTGTTACCTTTTTTATTTTGTCTAATGGGCTTAAATAATTTACTACCCCAGGAGGCTGATTCTGATCTTACTTATTATGCTATTTTCACATTGATTTAAAGTCATTGTCTCAAAGAATAGAAGTGAGATTGGAATTGGATCCTATTGTTTTAACTTTCTTGATCTGGGATTTAAATCAGAGAAATGCATAGCTGGGATCAGAATAAAGAAATTATCAGCAATTTATTCTAGTACATTTGAATAAACAACTTCACCAATGACAGCTACTAAGAATATTCTAAAGCATTTTGTAATCTGTTTATCAGAATTTAGACTTGATGTCAATGCATTGCTCATCACCAAGGACAATGGGGCTAGGTATAGATATTCAAAAAGCTGAAGGCGGAATCAATCGAACGAAGCAGTTTTCTGTAAGCAACATAGTTTTGATCCATAGTAAACTAAACACACACTTGCCCTGGGGGTGGGGAGGCAATTTTTAGGCCAGGTTCTGCCATTTTTAAACCAGTCTATGCAAGACGAATTTTTGTTCTGTTACGGGTATAAACCAGTTTCCGAACGCTTATACCAGTAAAATTGTAATGTCTGTATCTGTGGGAGTTCTATGAAAAGAGAGAGCTCATTCTGTGTATTGTTAACATGTAAGTTCTCAAAAATGACTTTTCCATGTTATTCTTTTTATCACTATTTTTGGCCAAAGGGCCAAATCCTGGCTCTTTGGAGATATTCAATCAAATATCTGTTGATTTCTATACAGCCAGTCTATTTAGAAACTAAAATCTAAAAGCATGCAGCTGAGTAAGAATTCAAGAATGTCATGGTACCTTACCAGAAGGAACCTGTATGAATTTCATTACTATGGAAATATGCATACTTTGTTGCTTTAGGCCAGCTTCATTGTAAGCACTGCAAACTATTTGGATCCAGCAAATCTCCCCCACAAACTCCCTGTCCTCTGCCACCCTTTTCTGTCCTTCTATTTCACAGATTATTGGCAACCGCTCCCTGGGCTCATGCCAGGGCCTCTACTTCTGCATTCATCCCATGCCTTATTCCCCATTCTCCCCTTTCATGTTAAGGGCTCTGTGTGACTTTTATTTCCCTTTTCCACCACTAGAATGGATAGCTGAACAAGAAAAGAAAAATACAAGATAACAAGATGATATACTCTATTGAGGGAACAGAGAGAGGGGATGCTAGAAGGTATCAATGGATATTATCAACCAGTTATCAACCATACACAGTAGCAAGAGGATCTGAAGCTTTTGTTCTGCTAAATAGACATCTGGGGCTCTGCTTATTCACATTTCAATAATAATTTAGTTTTTTTCCCTTTAAAATCAATAAGTTTCTGCCCATTGTTGCACAGAAAACCCTCTGTCTTTCCATTTGGCAAGACAATTATGGAATTGAATGCATGGGGTGTTCACAAATTACCACATTACATTCAAACACAGAAATGCTGTCAAACCGAGTGCCTAGCCTCACAAGCTTTGCCAATACATGTGTGCCTGCATACTGGGTATAGAGACAAACTGTTATTGTTTAGTACATACTAATTTTACTTTCTAAATATTGTAATAAAAGCAGCAAAAGTTACACAGAAATATATTTTCCTAGAGTCCTCTTATGGGGAACATGTAAGATGCAGTTAAAGGAATGAATAAAAAATGAATTGTAGGCCAAACTTTTCAGGACAGGGTTTCTAAAATTATGAACATAAAATTTGAAAACTTTAGCCCTACAGTCTTAAATCTTTGAAGTACAAACTCATTCTACTATTAAAATTATATTAGCATATGCAAGATTTTAGATTTTAATTGGTAAATTCTACTGTGGGGTAAGCACTACTTGTCCACTATAGGGAGAAAAGCCTTATTGTGACAGTCAAAATTTCACCCATAATAAATGAAAAAACCACCCTGTAGCTTTAAGGGAACAATTGCATACAATTGTCTATTTTTAAATATGACGACTACAATAATTGCAATTCTCTAGATAAACATACATGTAATTAGACTGATTACCACACAACAATAAACCATTGCTACTTACTATTATAGAGCCATAAACTATTATTCAGTATACTATAAAATTCAAAATCTAATTGAAAGTGCTAGTTTAGCATAATTCCCACAAGCCATCATCCTTTAATATTGCGAAATGAATGAGGTTTTTGTGGAGCTATTAATTGATACTGACAAGCAATAACCACTGGAATGAAACTCCAATTATGAGCAGCAATTAATCACATTTACTGTCATCTGTGGTGTCAAACAAAATTCAATAAATTTCTAAACAATAAAAAAGGAATTTATATCTCTTATGTTTTAATTCATTTAATGGAAATAAGATGGTCCTTTGGTGAGATAATCAAGTAATTACAAAAGTGCTATTTTCTCTCTTAAAACAGTGTTTGATTCTGTTGTATTCTTTTTTATTTTAAAAACTCTCACTTTTTTTTCCTTTTTGATGTAGATTTATACCATGTTGCAGATTTAGGTCTAAAGCAGTCTGTAAAATAGTAAAATTATAGTAAAACTATAGTAAAATTAGTTATTAGCATAGCCTTATAGCAGATGCATATTTTTAAACAAAAAAATTTAGGGCTTATCTATGAATTTAGATGCTCATTGTATTTTTACCACACAAACTATAAGCATAAGTGGAAGTTATCCTCTGAGCTGAGGCCATGTTGTACATTACGTTGTTTTAATGTATGCAATGTTTCTGTTTTGTTTTTAAGTTCTATCACTTGTTTCCAGGCATCTTTGGCTATAAAAGAAGGTAAACTAGTTCAATACCTTACTATTGATTTGATTCAAAAGATACATAATGTAGTCATCACATGCAGGCATGCATATTTGTGAAGCTGGCTCCTACCGTTGTTTGAATTTTTTATTTTATTTTAATATTGAGTCGTAGAATTTTCTTATTTATTTACTTTTCTTATTTACTCCTCTGATGTCAAAAGCAACGTCATTATTTTTGTGTGAGAAGACCAGCCACAGAGTGCCAGCTAAGGAGAAAACCTTGAAGGTGC
>NW_005842631.1:808068-809655 GCF_000455745.1 Alligator sinensis | reverse complement strand
AGGCAGTTCAGAATATCAATTTAGCCAGCCATTTGCCAGAAGCATAGATCAATTCCTAATTATATTAATAAGTGCTACTGTTTTGAAATCACCAGCTAACAACCACCAATGTTTTCATTTAAGAAAGTGGCATTCTAAATACTTTGTTTAATATCCTTTACTGTTCATTGGTAGTTTTATCTACACCTTATATTTCATCAAAGCTATGAGGCTGCAACGTGAATCAACAGAGCAGTAATAGCATCTGTTCACTCTACACTGTGAAAGCTAAAAGAAGCATGTTTCTGGAAGATGCATATGAGAATTGACAGTTGAAGGAGTTGTACATGTCTGAGAAAGCCATAAAATAGATACAATAACTCTATTTAGTTGGGTCTGAGGCACTTCTGAAACATATGGTACTTGCACATTTTTCAAATTTGATAAAGGTATATTAAAAAATGCAGGTATCTGCTGAAGGATGAAGTTAAAGAGGTGAATGCTCCAGTAATTTCCTATTCTGATTTATATAATAGGCTTCAAATGTTCTCTATTTTAAATATTGAATTTTCATCCAACCTGGGTACTCAGCACAAGTAATAATGACTATTACAGTTTTAAAATAGTTTGCATAAAATGTAAATAGGTCAAGTCTTTGGATCCCAAGCTGTTTAAAATTCCATTATCAAGACAAGCTTACCCTTAGCCCTGTTGCTTGCTTAAGTGTCATGGCTATTAACTAAAAAGTACTTTATTCTGTTTTTCCCTGTAAATATATTTGAATTCTGTCTATGAAGTAAGGCCACCTTTGGCCTCTTTTAGTTATTTAAAATAAAACATTTTAAAAAGCTTATCCTGCTGTGACAAAGACTCCTGCCTGGGGGGAGGAGGGATCCTGGTGCACCCTGTACCCAGGGCAGGTGCAAAATGGCTATGCTTCATTTCAGTTTTGGATTTGGCCATTTCGTAGGACAGTGATTTGTTTCGGCGGTTCAGGTGGCTGCAGGTTCTCCTGTGGCTCCTCTGGCTCTGCCTGCCTCTGCCCTGGTGGGGGGAGCGGCAGAAGAAGCCCCCAGGGCTGCCCTGCCTGGCCCCATTCCCCGCCTGGCCCCAGCCTCAGGGAACTTTAAAAAAAATACAAAAAGACCCTCAAACCTGCACTTACCACCTGTAGCGGCGGCAATTGGGGCAACTGAGGGCTCATGGCAGAGCGCCCCCCGCCCCCATGCAGCATGGGGCAGTGGGGGGCAGCAGGGATTTCCTCTCCCACCTGACACCCATGCAGCAGCTACCCCATGGTGTGGGTGCAGTGCAGCTCAGCAGGGTGCCGTGTGCTATTTGGGACCTGGGGCTGCTGAGGCTGAGTGGTGCTGAGCTCTGGCTGACTACTGGAGGTGCCCCAGCTCCCAGACACCACGCGGTAGCCTGCTGAGCCATGCTACACCAGCGTGATGCGACAGTTGCCACATGAGTGCCAAATGGGGAGGAAGGGCATGTCACACTTCCCCATGCTGCATGGGGGGGATCTGCCACGAGCCCTCAGATGCTCCAATCATCACTGCTGCAGCCAGTGAATTCAGGGCTTTTTTTTTTTTTTTAATTAATTCC
>NW_005842631.1:801720-808054 GCF_000455745.1 Alligator sinensis | reverse complement strand
CACACCAAAGGGAGCCACAGGGGAAGCCCCATGGCTGCCTTGCCTGGCCCCAGCCTTCCAGCACTTATTTAAAAAAAAAAAAAAAGCCCTGCACTCATCGGTTGCAGCAACAGCAATTAGGGCCTCTGAGAGCTTGTGGCAGGCCCCCCCTCCCATGCAGTGCGGGGGAGTGGGGCGCCATGGGGATCTCCCCCCTGCTTGGCACCCACACAGCAGCTGTTGCACCGTGCAGGTGCAGCGCGGCTCAGCAGGGTGAAGAATGCTGTCTGGGATCTGGGGTGCTTCCACCTGTCACCCGGAGCCTGGCACCGCTCAAACCCAGCAGCCATGGGGCAGCTGCCATGCAGGTACCAGGCGGAGGGGTGATCCCTGTTGCCCCCCAATGCCTCATGCTGCACAGGGGGGCTCTGCCATGAGCCTCTAGAGGCCCTGATTGCTGCTGCTACAGCCAGTGAGTGTGGGGCTTTTTCTTTTTTTAAAGTGCCGGCAGGTTGGGGCTGAAATGGGTCAAAACACCTCCAAAACAAAATGTCTGTCCTAGTGTCTGCCTTGCCCTGCCCCACTTACACTACTGCCGCAGCTAGAGGATTCACTACTCTTAAATTATCCAATAAAGACACCTGTCCAGCTTTTCTTAAAAACCTCCAATTAAGGAGATTCCCTGACTTCTAGGCTAATTGTTTGGTTGTCCTACTGTTTTTAGAGTGTAAATGTTGAATTTTTCATGCACCATAACCTATTATCCTTTGTAGTAAGACCACCTGTTATCCTTTGTTTTTTCTTGTCTATGTATAATATGTTATATTTGTCTTTGAATTTCATTCTGTAGTTTGCAGCCCAGTTTTCCATTTTATCCAGATCTTTTTCATTTTCATCCTGTCCTCCAAAGTGTTTGCAAACCCTGCCAGTTTTGCCATCTGCAATTTTGATCAGTATACTGTATTCCTTAATTCAGATAATTAATAAAAATATTAATAATTCTTGTTCCCAAATATACTCCTCCCCTTTCCTCCCCTGTGGTACCCAACTGGATCCATTAATTAGTAGTCTTTGTCTGGAGTTATTTTCCCTAATGGTAATTCTATCTAGCCCACATTTCTTCAGCCTCACTTAGGAGAATGGCATGTGGAACTATGTAGAAAACCTTACTAAAGCTAATGGAAATGGAATGGCAATGATTAATAACTTACTAATGACAAGACTTTGTAAGAAAGTAAATGGACAATCAGGGTAATGTTGGTTGTTTAAAAAGAAAAACTTTAAGTAAGTTCTTTCCTATGCTGAACCTCAAACCTTTGTATGTTTATTTTTCTTCTCTGTTACATTTAACAATCCAGAAAGAAAACAGTGCCACAGGTCCTAATAAGTAACCACCAGATTATAAGAAAACGATTAGGGTAGTACCTGAGCCTACATCCAGTATTCTTGCACTCTTAATTTAATAACTCTGAGATGCAATGAAAGGGTTTTTAAAAGATTTTTGGTGGGTTTTTTTAATCCTTCATTTTTTCTTCTACGAAATTTGAACACCCACACTACAGGTTTCTGATACAATAGCACTTCTAGCACCTTCATCTTATGCTTGTTGTCAAGGTAACTGACTTGATCAGAACAATAGGAATTTAAAATATTTAAAACACAAAAATGTAAATTCTTAATTTATGAAACTTAAATAAGTTCTATTCTGTCAAACACCAGTGCACAGAAATTGTCTTCTAACAACATGGAGTCAAATTAGCAAAATAAAATAAAATAATAATAAAAATATATACAATTTCTATTGTTATAATTTTATATAGTTTTCTTAAAGAGATAACATTTCACAGGTAGTTTATAAAACAACAGCTGTATTACAAAAGGTGTTCTGTTGAAACCCAGTAAATCATTCTTAAAATTCTCACTGATTTTAATATGAATGCTACATTTGAAAAGACTGTATGATCTAACATCTGTTATGGACTTTTAAGTTCTTTATTATATCTTTCTTTCTTTCTCTTTTTTAAAGATGCATATAAAGACCAAATTGCACCTCCTACTTATCTCCCACTGAATAATTGTCTCTTAGTAACAGTTGTCATTTCTGTAGCAGCCAATATTGGTGACCAAAAGAGGGGATTATGACTTTAAATACAGAACAAGCATGTTTGACACTGAGAATGAAGGCCTGGACATACTGACACACATCCTGGTATAGTTTACATTGCTTTGGGAATGGGAACAGATGGATGTGCAGTTATCATGAAAAGGTTCACTCGGTAAGTGGCTGTTATTGAGTCCTGTCATTAGTCAGTAAGGCTAAGTACAGACAGCCAGAAAGCCCAAGGCTGAATTGATTCAGTCTTTCTAGGTTAGTCTATGCTGCAAGATTGAGCCAATAAGCAAATTAACAGATATTCACCTTTGATTCAGGAAATGCAGCCACATGACTACAGTGGCTCAAGTTAGAAGCCAGGGGGTGCTAGAGCACAGCTCTCTGGCACATAGCCAGCATGGGCTATGTGTTTGCTGCTTCTTCCTACTGCCCCTAAGGTCTCTGGGATTTGCAGTCCACAATCATATTAGCAGAACTCTGAAGGGTTTCTTATCGCTTCCTCTCCCTGCTTCCAGGTGCCTCTGGGATTTGTAGTCCACAGTTAGAACCAGCAGCAATTTTAGCAGGGTAGGGCAGCTCTGTACTTGGGGGAAGGGAAATTAAACCCCCATTTCTGGCCCCAGACCTCAGCAGGGGTTTACCTGGCGGGCGAGGGGGGTGTGGTGCAGTGAGCCAGCCAGTGAGGCCAGTAAGCCAGCCCTGACTGCTCCAGCTGAAGTGGACAGCAGAGCCCAGCCCAGAGCTGCAGAGCGTGCTGGGGGACTCTGATTTCACTAGAACCAGGAAGGTGTCTGGGACAGAATTTTCATAAACCAGTTTGACCCAAATCAGTTATGTCTGATACTACATTCAACCAGGTTTATCTTAAACCATTTTCAGCCAAGTAGAAACTGGAAAGGGAGCCAGCGAATCCCCTCCAGCCTCTTCCCCAAACCAGGGAATGCCCAGTTAGAGGAAGGGGCAGGGAACATTGGCTGATGCTTCCCTCCTCTCCTGGACCAGTCTGGGATGGGAGCAGCAAAGCAAAACCCACTGTCCAATTCTTGCACCAGGGACCCTGGTGCTAGGGAGTTGAGCAGACAGAGCAGCGCAGCAAAGAGTTACCTACTATCAGCGGGATACTTACACCCTACTTATCTACTCAAATATTGACTCTCACTACCATAACTGGGAAGAGTGTGAGGAGTAAGAGTTCCTTTGAGTGACGTTTTGATTCAGTGGGGTGCCAAGCTGTACAATGGGCTAGTAGTGTACTGTGATATACAGCAAGGTATTGACCAGATAAAAAGGTTGGATGTATTTTGTTCCTGAATTTTCCAGATGTGGAATTTAATTTCCAGATATAATTAATTAGAATAATCAAACCATGCAGAATATACATGTATGACTTGCTGTGGCCAGATATGTGTCTTACTGGATGGGGTGGATCTGATTAGTTGTTGTGAGTGTTTAGGCATTCCCTGATGTCTGAATTAGTCTGAAATGCTGGTAAAAATCTGGCACTGTGTTAGTTGTCCAGATGTGGCATGTAGGAAACCAGCAAGGATCCACTTCAGAGTTGTGCTGGTCAAAAAATATTCCAAGCGGAAAGTCTGCTTGGACAATATTGAAAGATTTCAGGGGAATCTACTGATATCACTAAAACTTCCAATGGGAAAATATCAAAGTGATTCTTAGGGCTGTTCCAGATGTGCAAGTTAAGGCACTAAGGCATCTGATGTGCAATCTACACAATCGTGCTTCCTGCCATGCCACATGTAGATGGCAGGATTCACGATTTTGGGATCACTAATCAGATCTCATCACACCTTATTGCTGATACAGGGGGAGCCTAGGATCATGATCCTTGGCTCCCCCTACACTGGTAAGTAGCAAGCTCCCATGGCTGGGAGCCCCTGTTAGCTGACAGGGCTTCCAGCTGGGAGAGCATGTGCTCCTATGACTGGGAGCATGTATCTGCTGTGAGCTCTCAGACTCTGAGGTGTACGTGGGCCCCTGGCTGGGAGACATGTCAGCTGATGAGGCTCCCAGCCACAGAGGCCTCTGGCCCCATGTTCAGTTAACAGCAAGATAGGAAGGGGCCACAAAGTTGTTACGCATTTTGTGGAATAACTTTGTGGCTTATTCTTCCTTTTATCAAACCACCAATTGATTGAATATGTAGCCAGGTGACAACTTAAGACATGATTAAGTGGTTAATTGTGTCTGAAGCGTAATATGTAGATGGGGCCTTGTAATAGCAAGTTAAAACAATAAAAGTTGAGATGAACCAAAATACTTGGACTTGTTTCATGAGAAATTTCCAAATTTGCTTTGATGTAAAAGGAAGTTTTGAAATTTTGAAATTTCCCATGGAATAGAAATGTTATTTCCCAAACAGTTCCACTCTGAAGGAGTGGACAATAAACTTGTGAGTGGAGAAGGCACAGGCCAGAAGTTATTTACGGGCAGGTAAAGGAGATGTGTAGCTTTAATGGACATGACAGTAGAGGAGGCCCAACTGTACACTTCTTCCTAGAAATGGAGCAAATGAGAGTCTGACCAGGCCTGGAAGTGGTATGTTTTTAATGTGTAACAGAATTCTTTTTTAATCCTCTCATTAACTTGAACTACATTTAAATATTTTCTAGTGGATTAATTTGACATTTAGTAAAAGAAAAATGTTTGTGGACTTTGTGTAGGTTCTCCCCCGCCTTGGAAAAAACTACTCAATTTCTCTAATTTCAATTACCATGGTGATTTTAGAATCCTTTTAATCTTTTTAAAGGAATGATTTCTCCATATTGCTGTGACCAGTCTTTAGATGATTTTGTTCTGGCTATAAATGTATATGAAGTCTTATCTTCTAAGATTATTAGTTTATCATTTTTTGCAGATGACCACTGAAAGTTGGATGTAAAAAGTGTATGTCATTGTGTATGGCAATATACATAGCATTTCCTGGTTTTGGTTTCTTTTCGGCTGTCTCTTGGACTTTTACATATGATAATTGGTAGTTTCTTTCTGTTTCTGATAATAATGTATTCTCTGTTCAACAGCTGAAGAACGGTACAGCATGCATTCAGGCTCCAATTTTCAGTTCCTTCTCTACCTCAGTTATAGACTTTATTGCTATAATCAAGAACTATGCAACTTCTGATTACTATCTTATATACCTTGAAAGTGTTATCTTCTTCTTTTGTCTTTAGTGAGCTCCCCAAGGAAATACAAAATAATAACGTGCCATATGGTAAATGGAATCAGCTGCAACACCATGCTGCATCTTCTATCATGTGGTATTTTACAATATGACATCCTCAAGTTTGTAATTGATGAATATTGCATCTCGTAACAGTTCTGCTTATATACAGTATGCTGCCTCTCCCATTAGCAGCGTCCTTGTCAGTGCTGTTTGACTGTTTTTGTATCTAAATACAGCATAAGCATTTTGTTGTAATCAACAACGCACAAAGTAAGAAAGAGGTAGGAAGGGCTTAATGTGTGGTGATTTTTTCTAAAAGGCACAAAGTGCAATCTGTTTACATGAGTACAATATTTGCATAACCATGAGCTCAGTATCAATATGTTATTATAACGTAACAACAATAATAATCGCATGTAATTTGGCAATCTTGACTAAATGGTATTCTACAGAGTTCCACTTAGATTATTGGGAATTGTAACAAAAGGCCTGCCCAGGGGTGGCTGTCACACCTTCTGGTGGCCACTTAGCCTCTGTTTCACCCTGTTCTCAAGGCCACCTCCCCATCTGCTCATCTGGCATGCCTTGATATAAATAAATCTTTAAAAATGTGAAGCTGCCCCAGGGATCCCTGAATGAGATCTCAGCCACTCATGAGCTAGAATTTAACTGTTCTTCAACTGATGGGCTAATTTCATGGCCTTCTCATCTCCTCTTCTAGCCATGACCAAGCCTGGTAGATGTTATCAATTAATGCCTTAGTCCTGGACTCTGCCCCGCTCCCAGGCTCATAGATTCATAGATGTTAGGGTCGGAAGAGACCTCAATAGATCATCGAGTCCGACCCCCTGCATATGCAGGAAAGAATGCTGGGTCTAGATGACCCCAGCTAGATACTCATCTAACCTCCTCTTGAAGACCCCCAGGGTAGGGGAGAGCACCACCTCCCTTGGGAGCCCGTTCCAGACCTTGGCCACTCTAACTGTGAAGAAGTTCTTCCTAATGTCCAATCGAAATCTGCTCTCTGCTAGCTTGTGGCCATTATTTCTTGTAACCCCCGG
>NW_005842631.1:791356-801076 GCF_000455745.1 Alligator sinensis | reverse complement strand
CAATTCGCCACCCACTGGACTGTGTAGTCATCCATGTCACAGCCTCTTAACTTGTTCACCAGTATGGGGTAGGATACCGTGTCGAAGGCCTTCCTGAAGTCTAAGTATACGACATCCACCCCTCCTCCTGTGTCCAGGCGTTTCGTAACCTGGTCATAAAAAGAGATTAGATTGGTCAGGCACGATCTGCCTGCCATGAACCCGTGCTGGTTTCCCCTCAGCATAATTTGTCCTGCCAGGCTCTCGCAAATGTGAGCCTTGATAATTTTTTCAAAGACTTTGCCAAGGATGGAGGTGAGACTGACTGGCCTATAGTTGCCCAGGTCCTACTTCCTCCCCTTCTTGAAAATGGGGAAGTCCTCCGGGACTTGGCCCGTGCGCCGCGAGTGTTCACATATTCCCGCCAGTGGCTCTGCAATGATGTCGGCCAGTGCCTTCAGCACCCTCAGATGGAGCTCATCCGGGCCTGCCGACTTAAAGGCATCCAGTTCTTCCAAGTGACTCTGCACCATCTCAGGGTCTACGCATGGTAGTCTGGTGCCTTGCTGCTGCCTCTCTACAACCCCAGTGAGAGACTTGTCGTGCCCCTCGCTTAGGAACACTGGCAAAAAACTCATTGAGGAGTTCAGCCTTGTCCCCCCTGTCTGTCACCAATTGTTTCTGGCCATTTAGCAGGGGTCCTATTCCTCCCTGGGCCTTCCTTTTACTCCCTATATATCTAAAAAACAATTTCTTGTTGTCCTTTACTTGGGATGCCATCCTCAGCTCCATGGTAGCTTTAGCCTGTCTAACTGCCTCCCTACAAGCACGAGCAGAGGAGGTATATTCGTCTTTGGTGATCTCTCCTCTCTCATTCAAGTCAGTGTGCTCTCTAGCCCCACTGTACTCTCTCTGCCCTTTCCTGGGCACTGGGTTCTCTCTAGCCCTGTCTTTGCCTCTCTCTGGGAGGCATGCTCTCTGTAGCCCATCTTTGCCCATCTCTGGGCACTGGGATCTCTCCAGCCCTATCTCTGAGCCTCTCTGGGCACTAGGTGCTCTCTAGCCCCATTTCTAAACCTTCCTCTGCCCTACTCCCAGGCCTGTTATTCTCTCTGCCCTATTTCTGGGCTCTGGTCCTGGGCCTGCTAGGACCTCCATTTTTCCTCCACTATTCCCAATCCCAAACCACCAGCAAGGCAGTATTCTATTTGCCTGCCTTGCTCCTGGGCTCAAGTGTATCCCTAGGGTAAATCAGAAGCTTCTCTGCAGCCCTCCTGCTCAGAAGCATTTCCTTCCATGGCTTCCAGGACCAGACTGCCTGCCCCAGTTCAGGCCCTGGGCCTATATATTCTCTAAGCCTACCCCCCTTTCCGATCAGGTGTCTTTCCTTAAGTGCCACCTGAGCTCTGTCTGCAGCTTTTCTCCTCTTAAAGTAACAGGAGCACTAAACTCCCTGTTACAGAATGCATATCCATTTTATTCAATTGTCAAATTTCCTTGGATCTGAAAAAAAACTCTTTGATTTTACCTAACCACATGGTTGAGGGATATTAGTTTCCTCCATAAAGGTAAAAAAATAGGCAAAACAAATAGTAGAAGTACTTTTGGTACTGATGATAAACTCAACATTAAATATAATTCATTACTGTAATTTGACTAATTTATAAAGGATTTTTCCATTTTTAGTAGATCAACCAGGAATTATATAAGGACAGTTCTATTTTTCTTTAGTTATATGAAATGCAAGTGTTAAACAGGATATTGGAACATGAAAGAGAACATGAAACGCTTTAAAGGTGAGTTGTAGCTTTTTTTTCTGGAGAAGGGGGGCAGGGAGATGAAGGGCAAAATGGTTGGATGCATAATGTTTCTCTTTGAATCATCCCAGCCCCAGTTTTCTCACTGAGTATGCATGACAAAAAAATTACACTTTGTCCTCTCTAAAAGATAATCTAACTTGAAGTATGTTCTCCTTCAAAAGCATAAAGGAAGATCATTACACACCATTCATTCCTTTCCCATCCCATATATGTGGTATCCTAGAAGACCTAGTACATTGTCGATGCCTTAGAATTTCTCAGTTACCTGTGGATGGATTGGTGACAAATGTACAAAAGGTCTGTTTACTTCAGTGGTGCTCAACCTTTTTGTACAGTGAGCCAGGGGAGCAGTTCTCAGGCTGTCTGCAGGCCAAATGCAACTAGTGGTCCCGATCTGGCATGGGGCTGTTGCAGCGCAGCCCCATCCTGCCACACGGGGGTGGGGGCAGGGCACAGTCTGACTCCAATGTGGCTCCACAGGGCAGGGGTGTGGACCAGCACTGCAGGGGAAGGGAGAGGCCATGGCCTGGCCCTGCGAGGGAAATAGGCATGGCCCATCCCCAACCTGGCCCCACAGGAGGAGGGGTTGTTTCCCAGATCCAACCCAGTCCTGCAAGGGTGAGGCAGCTAGGCCCAGCAGGGTAAAGGACTGTGGCTCAGCCCTATGGGGCGGGGGGGAGGGCAGTTTAACCCAGCTCCAGCATGGCCCCATGGGGGAAAAGGGGCATGGCCTAGTCCCGACCTGGCCCTACAGGGGGAAAGGGAGAATGGCCCACCCCCATTCAGCCTGGAGGAAAGGGCGTGGACTGACTTCATTCAGTCACGTGAGTGGGGGGAGGGAGCATGACCTGGATACAACCTGCTGCAAGGGCTTGATTTTGGAAAGTTGGCAGTGGGGGAGGGTGTCCATATATATTGGCACCACTCCCCCACTGCCAAATTTCCTGATCTGTGGGCAGCCCCGCAGGCCAGGTACCTATAGCTCTGTACGCTGCATTTCGCCCACAGGCTGGAGGTTGAGAACCCCTACTTTAAAAGATATTGGCTTTTCTTTCTGCTTTGTAGTACTAGAGACTCATTTAAACAAGTATTAAAGGGACAGTTGCATAGATGGGTGGCTGTCCATAAAATAGGTCTTGATTTTAAAAGTTTAATGTCAAATGTCAGCAGAACATCACTTATTGAGATGAAATATTACTTGGGAAGAAAATCTATTCTATTTGTGTGTGAGTGTATATCATTATATGTTTATATACTATACTAATGCTCAGAATTCTGGAAAAATAAAAATACATTTGAGTCATAGATGCTTGTACACATTGGCAATGCATAGGGGGTACATGCAGGTGCACGTGCACCCCAAGATTGGTGGTGCACCCCCTGTGAAAGCACTGCCAACACTGCTGGCGGCACCTAAGGGTGGTTGCTGCTCACCACCTTCCCCCCCCCTTACCGCCGACACCACTGGAGGCATCTGTGGGCAGTCCCTGATCACTGCTGGCTGCTGCTGCTGCAACTGGCAGCGTCTGCAGGTGGTCACTGACCACTGGTCAGCACTTGCCACCATCCCCAGCTGCCGACACTGCTGCAGCCACCTGTGGGAGCTCCCCACTTGGCCCGCTGCCGACACTGCTGCAGCTGCCTGCAGGAGGCCCCTGCCGCCACTGCCGCCATCACCTGTGGGCAGTTGCCATGCTCCCCCAGCCTCTGGGGGCATGCAGTGTTTGTGCTTGCACAAATTATATTTGCATTGAAGATGGTCTAAATTGCTTACCTTACTTCGCTGAAAACATTCTATTTTTCTCTGCATTAATTATTCTTGTTGCTTAGCTGTGCCACACCCAGACTTTCATACTTCTTCTTTCCTAGCCATTCTTTCAGTTGTTTTCTCGCCTCATATTAAAGAAGTGCTGGTTTGCATATTGATTAACCTGTATTAACAAATACCAACAATTAGATGGTGAAAGCCAAAGATTTATTTTTGGTTTTTATGCATCTTATATGGTACATCAGGATGTTAACTGTTCAGGATGACCTCTAAAGGCCAAACTGTTACCAAATAGGGAGGATGCATATATGAGCAGTAGGGTTGTGCGAAGCTTCGGTCGCTGATTTGGCGAAGATTCAGCCCAATTCAGCAGCCGAATTTCCAAATCCAAATCAAATCAAATCAGGAGACCCTTTAATCTCTCCAAATCAAATCAGAACCCTCTGAATTGATTCAGAGAGATTCGGAAAGATTCTATGATTCAGACATAGACACAGCTTTAAATGTTTTTTCTATATACTTCAAGGTACCAAGCGGCTCGTGAATTCTGAGATGGTGGGGCAGATGAAGCATCCCATGGGAGCATGGGGGGGTCCCCAGCATGCTCGGCAGTGGACCAGGAAGTGGACCAGAAGCACTTCCACCTGGGCTCCCTTCAGATTCGGATTCAGACGAATTGAATTGGGACAGTGATCCGAAACAACAAATAGAATCACTGTCCCCGATTCGGGCCAAATCTGAACCAAATACAGCCTGTTTCGCGCAGCCCTATTCAGCAGTGCTGTCATTTATATGGCAAAGCATCTTAAATCCATTTATTTGAATAACATGGTTCACATAATTTCCTTTGTGAAAATGCAAGCATCAAGATATGCAGGAGTACTAGTAATAAAAGTGCTTAATAAAATAAATTCCGGGGATTTGTAGAACAGGGGAGCCAGGCAAGGTAGTCTTTAGAACAGTGGCTCCCAACATCGGGTTGCAGCCTAAATCAGGGTCACAGGGTGTTCACCCCTTGCTCCACCCTGCCTGCCTGTGGGGCTCTCCTGGCACATGGTCCACGCGGCTCTTGCTGCCGCTGCCCCCCACATTCCCAGCCTGGCCCAGGTGTGAGTGTGTCGGCAGTGGGCGGGGGTCATGACCCACATTTATGGTCACAGCAAAAAAAGGTTGGGAGCCACTGCTTTAGAAGCATAAGTGACACCATCAAAATGAACATTTGAATTAATCAGAGCCACAGGCTTATTTAGTTAATCCATGCACTTTTGTGCCCAGTCTTACAATTTACAAGAGATGGGCCCTTGTGCCATGCTTCATTGACTTCAGTGAAGCCTACTTAAAGGTCATGGACCACCTGTGCATTTGGAATTGTAGGATTAGGGGTGTAGTCTGTTCTGTCATACTTTTTGTTCTTTTGCATATACTCATCCCCTCCCTATTCACCTGTCCCTACCAATCTCCTTCCCTCATCCCACCTTCCCCTTTTTATAAATAGCCAGGCTTTAAAGCTGTGAGCCTTCAAATTAAAGTTGTATTGTTTTACTTTATTAATTTACACCTTTGGCAATCCCCAACACCTCATTTCTAGTCCTCTGACTTCCTTAATTAAATCCAAGATAGCTATAAACACCTGTATGGGGTTTTAATTATGATTATTTAATATGGCACATTTTTGTCATACAATTAGGAATAAAAAGAATTAATTCTTATAAGATATTTAATAAAAATTTAAAACTGGGGGTTTAGTTATGATTTCTAAAACTGTAAAAGAAGATTTAAAGTATAAGCTTAGACATTTTTCTAAAATAAAAATCTAGCATTAAAAAGAATTACTTCATTTATTGCCAAATTCTGCTCCCCTGGAAGACAATAGTCTGACTCCTTTGGATCAGGAGCTGCCCCTCTGCACACAAATGCCTAGGAATATTTATCATCAATTTATTTGAATTACTTGTGCAATTTATTTAGTACTGTTAATTAAGCATTGTCCAACTGTGTCAGAGCCTGTGTTGGTGGCTTTTTACAGTCTGTGTGGCAGAGAGGGGCATAGATATGCTGCACTGGATCAAGTCTTGAATCTAAGATGAATTAATGCAGCTCAAAAGGAACAAAGACTAAATTTGGCCTGTGGATTATTTGGTCTCCCTTTTTGCCACTGCCAAAAGCATTTCATGTAATAAGCACCAACATCAACATTTTTTACCAAGCAGTCACTGTTATCTTGTGCATCATTTATTACAAAGTACTGTGATTAATCACATCTTAATATAATTTAGGATGTAATATGTATTTCCTTAGAGCATGCCACATTCCATTAAGGTGTCCAGCTTTTCACAGGGAGGATATTAAATAAAAATAGTTTGTTATATGCCTGGAAATACACGCAATACAGCAAAGCACCATGTTATCTGTGATTAGTTTGCAGAAGCCATCTGTCATCTCCCCACCCCCATGTTAGCTAGGAAATCAGAGAGACTGGAGGAGAGAAGTATATTTACTTTTGACAGCACAACCACCTGTTACCATTAATTAATTTTAGTTAGCTGAGAGGCAAATGTGCTGGAAAGGAAGGCGATTCTAGTGTACTGGAAGCAAGTATTATTCCTATTGATAGGAAGCCCTTTAAGATCTTGAAAAAAAACTGTTTAAGTGTTGTCCAGAAGAGGTGTGCAGAAGCAGTTTATAGCTGAGAACTGGAAGCAAGAAGCAGAAATTTGAGTCAAGTAGGGTAGTCAGGCATCTTTCAGTAAGAAGATGGTGGACAATTGGGATTCCATGTTGAAAGAGCAAGCCATTTTGTACTAATGATAGCAAGGGATTCCAAAATTAAGCACAGCAGGTTAAAAAAATCTTGCAGAGATTCTATGATATTGCATATTCATGAAGTGAAATGTGCTTTGGATTTTTAGCAACAACTAACATTTAACTCTTCCAAGTTCAAAAGAATATATGCTTTCCTGCTGCTGCTCAAGTGTCATCCAAACTCCCTGTTGCACTTGTACCACCAAACTATTGGAGTGGTTTCTCTGATGCTAATGAAGTCATCTCATATTTCATAGTTTCATAGTTGGTAGGGCAGGAAGGGACCTGAGGAGATCATCTAGTCCGACCCCCTGCCATGGCAGGAAAGAGTACTGGGGTCAAACGACCCCGGCCAGATGTTCGTCCAGCCTCCTTTTAAAGACCTCCAGGGTAGGAGCCAGCACCACTTCTTTTGGAAGTTGGTTCCAGGTCCTAACCGCCCTGACAGTGAAATAGCCCTTCCTAATGTCTAGCCTGAAACTACCCTCCACTAGCTTGTGTCCGTTGTTTCTTGTAACTCCCGGGATTGCTCGGGAGAACAGGGACTCTCCCAATGCCTACTGGTCCCCCTTGACTAGTTTGTAGACTGCCAGTAGATCCCCTCTCAGCCTTCTCTTGTGGAGGCTAAACAGGTTCAGGTCCCTCAGCCTCTCTTTGTAGGGCCTGCCCTGCTGACCCCTGATCATGCAGGTGGCCCTCCTTTGGACCCTCTCCATATTGGCCACATCCCTCCTGAAGTGCAGCACCCAGAACTGGACACAGTACTCCAGCTGCGGCCTGACCAGTGTCGCGTAGAGGGGGAGGATCACATCCTTGGACCTGCTTGAGATGCATCTGTGGATGCACGACAAAGTATGGTTGGCCTTCCTGACCGTGTCCCCACACTGTCGGCCCATGTTCATTGTGGCATCAATGATGACTCCAAGATCCTTTTCTGCCTCTGTGCTGACAAGAAGGGAGTTCCCCAGCCTGTAGGTGTGCTGCTGGTTCTTCTTCCCCAGGTGCATTACCCTGCACTTGTCAGTGTTGAACCCCATCCTGTTCTCTTCGTCCCACCCCTGTAACCTGTCTAGATCCGCTTGCAGCCTGTTCTTTCCTACTAGCATACGCACTTCCCCCCCACATCTTAGTGTCATCTGCGAACTTGAACAGGGTGCTTTCTACCCAGATATTATTTAGTTGTTGCTAAATAGTATCTGCCAGAATGGATACATCCAAAGGGCTAACTTATGGAAAAGAAATATTTTGCATTTGGAATGAACTAAATTTCAGCAAATGGCAGGTGTTTTAAAGAAGATCAAGAGGGCAAAGGAAATCACTCTCGGTTCCACTTAAAACTGCTTTACCTTATGCTCCTTCCAAATGCACAAGGTAAACACTGCACCTGTTCTGCCATGACTGATGTATTGCAGCCCTCAACATTTCTCGTGAAAGGCAATTTTTTTGTTTACTGAGTAGTGCTGGGCATAATCATTTGGGGAAATAATTATATAAGTGCTTTCATCCCTCATTCCTTTCTTTAAAATGTACACCTTGCTAGGGCTTAGCATTTATACTAAAATCATGAGGGACAGCTTTTGGGAGCCACTGGTTAAAATATGGCCAGGGCTTCCAGTGAAAGTGTTAGGGGGAAAAAGCAGAGATATAAAAGGCATGCACACTTTTAAGAAGAGGAAGTAGACCATCCAAATCATTGTGCCTGCCTAGCTCTAAACTAATTTTACTCCTATTCTTTCAGCCTACCCATGAACGTTGTTGCTCTTTTTACAGTACAAATTTACAGTAAGTGTTTCTAGTTCAATCAATTTCCATGGTAACTTAAGCTCTGTTTTATAACCCTTTGTGTTAAAATAGTTTGGCTAAAATAAGAATGACTGCAAATATTTATCCACCTTTTGAACCAAATCTTCTCTAATACTCAGAAAAATTCAGGTAAGGCTGTCCCCTATCTGCTGCAGAATACCTAATCCTACCTTGCCACTGCATCCCTTTAGCTGGGTTGTTACTACCTCTCCAGCCTCTAGAAATCTCGCTTGATCTAGGTGAGGCATTGTGAGGTTTAGCATACTGAGTGATGCCAATCATTTTGTTCTCTGGAATTTGAAAAGGCATAATAGATTTGAATCAAGTGGCAGAAGCGCTTACAGAGTCCTTGTGCATGGGTGAGAGGTGAAGAGAGAGAGGCAGGCAGGCCTCCTGGGCTAGGGACACACATTACACACAAACTGGTTTAAGTGATCAGAAACTGGTTTAAACCTGTAACATAACTGACAGTGCACATAAACCAGTTTCAAAATGGCTGAAACCAGTTTGCGATAAACCTGGTTGAATGTAGTCAGACTTAACTGATTTGGCTAAAACCAGTTTATGTAATGTCTGTCCCAGACCCCTTTTGGTTTAAGTTAAACCAGACTCCCCCAGGATCCTGACATGCTCCAGCCCAGCCAGGTTGGCCCCACCCCTCTGCTCTACAGCCAGAGCAGGGACAGGCAGGGGCAGGGGTTTGGCCAGGGAGGGGTTTAATTCCCCTGTCACTATCCCACTGGACCCGAGACAGGTCTGCAGTGCGCTCCCTCCTTGCTGCTGTAGCAGTGGGATACCACAATCCCCGAGGCAGAAGAGGGCAGGCAGGGGGGTTAATGTCCCCTCTACCCCACTGGCAGCCAGGTCTCCCTGTCATCCTTGCTGCACTTACTCCCTGCAGCAGAATAAGCCCCCTGCTGTCCCCTCTGTGGGATGCCAGAGGGAGGGGGAATAATCCTGTCCCTGCCCCCAAGGGGCCCTGCCGGCCAGCATTTGGCTGTGCCCCCACACAGCTGCTGCAGTGGGATGGGGCAAGGCCCTGTCATAATGTCAAGGAGAGTGAGCCCCTTCCTGGCGGGGGGCCCCGTTGCAGGGAAGGCAGATCTGCAGTGGACTGCATACAGCACTGCCTGGAGCCCTCCAAGACCACTGCAACACTGCCGTGGCCTGCAGCAGCTTTCCTTGCCCCACAGTGCAGCCTTCCCCTCCCGCCCCCGGGAAGAGGCTCTGCTTGTGACAGGGGCTCCTGCCCCCATCACGGTCACTTCTCCCTCGCCGCTGCAGTGACTGGGTGCAGGCACGGCCAGACACCACTGGCTGGGCAGATCTGGCCTGTGGAGGAGCTATCTCTGGCCTCTGGCAGGGTCCTGCCGGGATAAGGTGCCACTCCCTGGGTATGTCTGCTCTGCTGTCATCGGTGCCCCTCGGGGCAGCCCAGAGGTTGAAGTCACTGCAGGCATGTGCTCACATTTGTTTTGTTACAAATCAATTCAACATGGGCAGGTTAGACTAACCTGCAGAGGTTGAATCAATTCAATCTCTGGCTTT
>NW_005842631.1:767290-791325 GCF_000455745.1 Alligator sinensis | reverse complement strand
CTATCCTAACAGAACAGATGTTCAGTGTACATAAACCGGTTTGAAAATGAGCGAAACCAGTTTGAGATGAACTTGGTTGAATGTAGCATCAGACTTAACTCATTTGGGTCAAACCAGTTTAAACAATGTCTCTTCCAGACCTCTTCCTGGTTTTAGTTAAACTAGACTCCCCCAGCATCCCAGCACACTGTCTGTGCTGGGCTCCCTGCTCCACAGCAGAGCTGGCCCCACCCCTCTGCTCCCTGGCTGGAGCTCCAGCACAGACTGCAGGCATCTGCCTGGCTTCCCCCTGGTCCCCCCACCCCTCCACTCCCTGCTAAGCAGGGATTCCCCCCTCCCCTCTGCCTTACACAGGCAATTCTCAGCATTAGCTAGCATATCACATGCTGACTATGGTCTGTGCTGCGGGAGACTGGTTCCTTCCTTGGAAAAGCTGTTTAAGAAGAACTTGAACTATTGGAGAGAGGCTTTGTGTTCTGATGGGGTGATAAACCCTGAGTTAGGGGTGGTAAACACTGGCTGCTGGGCTACTTAGGAGCAGGGGGACCCCTCCCTAATTAGAGCATTCTGCTGGGGACTGGCCACGCACCCCTCAGCTAAGCACTATGGAAGGGATGAGAGGGCTTCTCTAGCCCCCCCCCCCCCCCCCCCCCTCCCCTCCCCTGCCGCGGAGGCGGGCGGTCGATGGTTACAAACTAGTTTAGCCTAACCAGGTTAGACTAACCCACAAAGATTTAATCAATTCAGGCTGAAGCTTTTTGAATGTCTGTACCTAGTCCTTCTGGCCTTCCTTTCTTTTTTTAGGAGTGGGAATGAGAAGCCCTTGTAAGATGGGCAACCATCCATGGTGGCAGACGTTTGGGAAGGCATCACCAGTAGAGGGAGAGTTCCTATTATTAGAGGAAATCTTTAAACAATAGGTTTAAAAATTAGGTCTATAAGGTTCAGATTACTCTGATATGTCAACCTCACATTGATAGTTACTCTTAGTCTGCTTCCTAAGTCTTGTCTTGTATCTCTGTTTTTTTATTTCTCCACTGGAGTGACCAATTTGACACAATTAGCTCCGTCAGCCTCTTTCATAATTCTACTATCTTTGTGTCACCTTGCAGTATTCTCTTTTCCACTGAGAAAAACTCAGTATACTTTATACCAAAACATCAAGCCTCGTGATATTACAGATCATGGTGTTTATTCTGGGATAAATACAGAAAAATCTTCAAAGATTTTGCATGGGTGAAACTTATAGTGTTTTTCAGACATTATCCTAAGAACCTATTAAATTTCAAAGAAACCAATAGCTTTTCTTTAGAATTTTAAAATCACCCTATAAATTTGATAGCAGGGCTATAATTTTTATAATGGTTTGAAGAACTGTTGAAATGTTCTATAAGTTTATTACTGTATATAAAATACCATAGGATTTTTCCAAAGTATAGTTTTGTTACCTGCCATTATACTCCAATGAAAGCCAGATCTTGATGGACTCAAGCATACTCATTTGTTTCATAGGGCTTATATAAACAAGACTTTTTAAGATTTCAGGTTTTTGCCCATTATCTTACTTATAATATAATTACTTAAATATTTCCACTAAGGGTCTAGTAATTTTCTTATATAGCAGAAGCATAACTTCACTTGCTTTGTATCTTATCCCTTTGCTAATATCTTTCTTACCTTTTCTAATAGGACAGAATAGGGCAGTGATCTTAGTAATTCTTCAAAAGTACAATGTAAAACTTGTCCTGATTAATGTGCTAGATAACAGGGCAATTTAATTTATATCTATACTACAATAGCTAGCTTGATGCATTACTACCATGTTAACTTTCCATTTGTAAACTGAATCTGCCTGTCGTTTTCTGGCCCTGCTTGTCTAAACAATATGGATCCTTTGAATTTTGATTAAAATGTCATTAAAGTATTTCCTCCAATTGTTATTCTGATTTTAGCTTCATCTACAAATTAGAAATGTTGTTTTCAGTATCTTTGACTAGATTGTTCGTATATAGAAGTGACCCAGAAGTCAGATTTAGGGTTTTAACTATACCCCTTAAAACTTCCTTTACACTTAAAAAAATGAACCTATTGCTACCTTTGTCCCCTGCTTTCTACATATTATTCAAACTAGCAGTCTAATGAATCCTATATGCCATAACACTTATTGCTCTAGATGTTAATTTCTGAAGGTTATCACTTTTAATTTCTCTTGATTCTAATGAATAGACTAATATTTATAATTTTAGTGTTTTTGATCATTCCATCTAAAATAATTCATGTAATGGGATTTCATTCTCTGATGATATACATCACCACAACACAACTGACATAAAATTCCAGCCAGAATTAAAGAAAGTTTATTGGAAATAAATTTCCAAAGCACTTGCCTAAAACAGTAAGTTACCTGTAGAAAATGGTGTTCTGTGCAGTTTTTATTATATTTAATAACCAGGACAGTAGTGTGTCCTTTACTAGTTGCTGTCCAATATAATGACCCAAAGTTGTTGTATTTTTTAATGTAATTCATAGATATGACAAATCAGTTAGGAAGAATAATGTTTTTTCCATGTGTTGCTCAGTATTTCCTCTAAGGCTTGAGCTCTTACTCACTGAAGTCACAAGGAAAATTCTCATTGGGCTTCAGTGGTACAGAATCAGGGACTTTTCTCTTCATTTTGCTTTGTCTTGGCTTTCTTTACAATGCCTTTGTTTTTTAGACATATCCTTTGTTGATTATTTGATTAATCTTTACTAACATTTTTAGCAATATTGGTATCTGTTGCTCAGTTTTCTTCACTATGGAGTATTTTTAGTGTACTTCTCATACTCTATTCTAAATAATTCTTCTCATTCTTTTAAAATCATGCTTTTACTATATCGCTTCTGATAAAGCCAATGTACTGTTCTAACATGTTAATTTTTACTTCATTTGCATTCCTTTAATAACATCTTTATTTAATACTTTTTTCCCCCTGTACTGCCCTTTCTAGAGACATTTATCATCATTTGAAAGCGGATGATATTATGATTAAGGAAGAACAAACCTGTTTGCATAAAATAATAAATTACTCAAATATTCAGTCATCCTTGAACTTTCACATTACAAATCTTAGAATCCACTTCTACTGAAGGCACAATGAACTACAGATAAATAAGTGAGGTTTTTAAACAAGGAAGACTATCTTCTAAAAAATGTACTGATCATGCAGTACCAGTTTAGTGAGAGCCACTTATACATATCATTGTAATTTGAGCTGCACAAACCCTGTATTGATGCCTGTTAGCATGGATCTCTCTCCCACTTCTAAAATCTCCCCTTAGCCAGAATTGTCTTTCCTCCCTGTCGTTTGAAGTCTCCTGCTGTCCTGATATCTCCTTGACCCTAAGCCTCCCTCTCACTTTCCACTTCTTTCCTAAAATTTCTCTCAAATTCTTCCCTTCTCTGATTTCACACCTTTTCAAATGTCTTCTCACCATGCTGGCAGAAAGGTAATGTGAAGAGAATTTTGAAGTGATAATCAGGATGTGATGCAGAGGGTGGGTGAGCAGGTGAATGCAGTTACTGGAAACGTTAGTGAAAGAGAAGCAAAGAAATCATACATTGAAAGGGTTTTGGTAGCTCAGAGAGAAGGACAGAAGTTCCTGGTCTCCCCCTGTTTCTTCCCTTCCTGTCATCAACACAACAGAGATTTAGTAGCACTTCATAAGCAGGATTAACACAACTTGTTTTTGTTTTTTGTTTGGTTGGTTGATTTGGGTTTTTTTAATGAATGTGATTTGCAAGCTAACATTTCTTACAGAAATGAAGGGATTGTTGACTTACTACACCAGGGGTGGCCAATGATTTCCAGCAGAGGGCCACTAACCAAGTTTTGCCAAGCTGTCAAGGGCTGCATGGGTAGCCCTGCCCCTTAATAGGTGCCCCACCCCCTGGTTGTTTCCTTGGGACTGTAAGTCCTGCCCCTAACCTCTGACCTGTGCCACTGGAAGTCCCTCCCCTTGTGCCTGGAAGTATTCCTGTGGGGAAGAGTGTTTGCCATCCTAGAGGGGGAAAAAACAAACTACATACTAAAAATCAAACACCTATAATAATATATTTTAATTTAATTAAAAAATATATTTTTGTCCTGATTTGTGTTCTATATGCAAACGTGATTGCATATGGAGGTTTGTGGGGATGTGTGGATGTGTGTGTGGGTATAGATTTGGGTATGGGAGCCACATAGTGTAAAGTGGCCGGCCGGCGGGCAGACAGGAAAGTGGGGAAAGCGGTGTGTGGTGGGGAGGGTAGTTTAAGTGAGTAGGAGCATGGGGCTTGCACCAATGTCCTAGTGCCATTGCCAGCAGGGCCCAGAGCAGGGCGATAGGAGTGCAGGGTGTGGGCTGGCAGGGGTCTGTGAAGCCGGACTGGGCTGCACCAGCAGGGAGAGGGGGGAGCTGATCCTGCTCCCTAGAGCCCCTGCCAGCTGAGACCCCATGCTCCTGCCACCCTGCTCTGGGCCCCACCGGTGCTGGCCCTGGGACACCGGCATGGGCCCCAGGCTCCTGCCCAGCTGCTACTGGTTCCCACATGCCCTCTCACTTCCAGTGCCCCCACCCCAGCCCCACGGTACTAGCGGGGAGCAGCGCACAGTCCTGACCCTGCGCACCCCATGCTCACCCATCTGGGCTGCCCAGCGGTAGCAGGGAGCAAACTGGTGCTCAGCATGGAAGAAAAGCAGCCCTCCCCCTCCGCGTGGCCGGTGCTTCCTGCTGCAGCCACTCACAGCCTGTGTGAGGCTGTCCTGTCTCTCTGCCACGTCACCACTGCCCCATCAGCAGTGGCAATGGAGAGCACAGACAGCCCTGCACGGGCTCCAAGCAGCTGCAGCACGGGGAGCCAGCCACAGAGAGGGGCAGCAGCCGCTTTTACCTGCGCTGAGCATTCATTCTCTGCTGTGGCTGCCAGCCTGGGCCCTCACTCAGCCTGCTCAGCGTGGAGGAAAGCACCCCTCCCCAACTCACTGCTGCTGGGCAGTGTTTGCTACGGCTGCCTGCCCGGAGCTTGCACCGCACTAGGCTGCATTGTGGCTGCTTCACCACTGCCTCTGTGCTGCCCTGTGGCTGCTCCACATGGTCACTTCTGCCACACTGGGCAGCACAGAGGCAGTGGTGAAACAGCTGCACTGCAGCCTAGTATGGCACGAGATTCGCTTAATTTCCTCAGTCCACAGAGAATGTCTGTCCAATTTCAAACCAGTTCAGTATCTTTCAGGTAACAAGAACCCAAGGCATTCTGAGCCTTACAAATATAACAACATCCTCTACATATACTCTGGAAATTAATTAGTAGCCCATGGAAATAAGTGCAGATGGAATATTTTTTCTCACAAGAAATACAACTTAATAAGTAGAAGAGCTGTCATTTTGAAATGAGTGCAGGTGGAAGACGCACATAGAATGTATATTTGAATCCAGCCTTAAGGTGACAAAGTTGTGGGTAATCATTACCGCTGGATGGAGTACAGAGGAAAATCATTCCAGTAGTTAGGGTGGCTTGCTTGGGTCTTCATGGACCCAGTTTCCCTGCTTCATTGCTGACTTTTGAGTATCACCTTGGGCAGGTCCAGTGAAGAAGAACAAAAATGATTCAGGGCCTGGAAAGCATGACTTACGATGAAAGGCTGAAAGGAAAGAACTAAGGTTATTTCATTTGGGGAAGAGAAGACCAATGTGGGGAGGGGATTAACCATTGTAACAGACCCTACCCAAAGAGACTGTGGAATCTCCATTCTTGGAAGTTTTTACAGACAAGTTAGATCAGTGATTCTCAACTAGGGTGCCACAAACTACTTCCAATCATGCCATGTGGCCCACCTCATGTGGCAGGATATAAGCCATCTCTTTTCTCTGGCCACCTCAACATCCAGTAGACAAGTGGCACACATGGCTGCTCCCCAGCTGCCAACAGCCTTACACTCCCAGCAGCAGTGTGGGCTGGTGGGGGATGTGGGGTCATGTTTTTTCAGCCCGGCTCTTCCCCCACTTCTCCCATGCTTCTGGTTTGGGCAGGAGAGTCTATGAGTCCACATGGCTCCAGTTGCCAGCATGTAAATTGCCAGAGGAGCATCCCTGGTGATGGAGGCAGTGCTTGTCCCCTCAGGTACAGACAAGGGATGGGAAGGGGGCATGGGGTGGAAAAAGCAAGGTGCCATGCAGTGAGATCCTTCCCCACAGCCATCCTCACTTAGCACCAGCTAGATTCTAGCCTAGTGCTTCTCAACTGGGCCCCACTAAATTCTCAAAAGTTATGTAGGAGAGAGCCAAAAAAGTTGAGAACCGCTAAGTTAGAAACTTGATTGTGACCATTTTTAGTCAGGGATGATCCTATCCTGAGCAGGAGACTGGATTAGATGACCTCCAGCAGGAGATTGATAATCTAAACAAGTCTCCTGCTCAGGATAGGATGATCCTTGACTAAATGATCTTCCTCTCACCACATTTTTCAGGATTCTATAATCCCTCTTGCCTCCATGGGTACAATTACGATCATAGCACTTCTGTATCTCATGCTGATCTTCTGAGGATAAACACATTAAAGATCGCTTGAAGTGCTTAGATTCTATCATGGGTTCAGATCACATAAGCATCTCCAATAGACGAAGAGTAAAAAATGTACTAGTTTTTTTCCCCCCCCAGACTAATGGTAACAGTCCTACTGTGCTTTGTAAAGGACAATAATTTCTTGCAGTGCAAAGTTTACAACGCTTTTTACACTACATAAGTATTAACCTAGTTCTACAGTATTATTCCTGTAAGGTTTTCATCAGTCCTTCAAATCACTTAATTTCCAGAATGAAACTGAAGTTCCCCATGCTCCTTATAGAAACATTATGTAAATAATTAACTGCCATCAGTGGCTTATGTGCTATGAATATTGGCTTTGGGTTTTTATTCGTAATACTCTAAAACATCTTGTTTAAATTCCCTTCCTCAAAGAATGTCTTTTGAAAATACTAAGGTTGAAAAAAGGACAGAATCAGCCAAAGGGAAGTCAGTCTTGGCTCTAGAGGATATCTGACATTCCCATCTTTCCTTTTACAAAGGGGAAAGTACTAACATTTTCTAAATTACAGGTGTGAAAAGTAAGTTTGCATGTGTGCAACATATAAATTATACATCTGAAAACCTTTTGATTCCAAGAGATAACCTAGGGAACCAGACAACAACAACAGAAAATATAGGGATAATTATTAAAACTGAAAATCATTAGCATTAGTCTGGCATCATTGCAGAATAATTTAGTATTTACCAATGCTAAATATTGGTATGGTAGTTGTTGTCAATTCCAGAGCTACAGTGGGTCAAAAGCATGTGTGCCGACTCATCAGATCACAACTCCTGAAGCATGTTATTAAAGTAAAAACATCAATGCTTCATTTCTGATAAACAAAAGTACTTCTAAAACAAAACTTTTAAGTTCAAGTGTCAGAGCTTAGTAGTTGAGTGCCTCGGCACAGTGGAACTTTCTAGCACAAGGCACGGTGAGATTTTGTACGAGGGAATTTCTCGGCACGGTGGAGAACCCCGGCGTGGAAAGGTTCCCGCCACTCATATACAAATTCACCCATTACTATTGGCTGGTTCTAAAGTATTCCTACATGGCAACTAGCAATTGGCTCGCTAGCCGTATAAAAAGTTGGAGCAGTTTCTGCCCAAGTTGGAGAACTCTGCGTCCATCTCAGAGTGAACGTGGCGGACTGAACAACTGACGACGACTCCCCGTCGTCGACCGTCCTGACGTACCCCCGTGTCCTGCATGTTCGTGTTCAGACCCGTTAGAAAGATATCTCGTTGTATCAGAGCTCCTTGGTTAAACTGAAGTAATTGAAGTTTGAAGTTAACTTTCTTCCTACGCTGTACATCTCAACAGTGTAAGTAAAGCCATCTTTGTTTGAACCAGTACGCGTTTGTGCCTAATTCTACTCCAGCGGTCAAAAGTACCCATCTGTACATTCTGGGTTTGTGGCCAAAACCCAGCTGACCCCTTTCCAGATCCCCCTCGGCCCCCACAAATAGGAAAAGGGTTTGAAATTTCTATTAAGTCTCCATTCCATTCCATTACATAGACTAAGGTAAATTTTACACAGGTAAAATTTTACATAGGTTTTGTTTGAGCACGTCAGAATATTACTGACAAAAGCATCATTTAATGAAAAACAAAGATTTTGAAGTCTTTTCAGGAAAATAATTTCTATTATCCAGCCAGTTCTAATTTTACCATATTTCTGGCAAATGTAGCAAAATGTAATTTAAAAGCAATTTAGCTTAAAAGAATGTAAAAGGAATGAAGGAACGAGCAAGCTCCCAAAAGCTCTCCAGATAAGCAGTGTCCAAATGTCTCACCTTGTCAAAACTAACTAATTAAAACAAGTAATTGGTCACCTGAATAAGTACATTTATCCTATCTTAATGACATTCAGGTGGTTTGCTATCACAGCTCTGAGCCCCTTTAGGAGCTTTAAAAATCAGTAGCAGTATTTTTAGTTTGGGCATTTCATTTTACATCAGTTCTTGTGCTCCATCCTGTATCTTCTTTCCATAACAATTAGATAATGTATTCATGAGTTAGAATGACCTTCCATTCATTTACACTATAGTGTTAAACTATCCAGTTCCTATATACTTCAGTAATCAGGGGCTTCCTTAATGGCTGTAAAAATTATTTGGATAGTCTTTGGTAAATATGACTAACCAGTGCTTAACAAAGTATATGCACCCTGAGTTAGTGTCAGAATTTGCCTGTTTCTGGGCTTGACTTTGTCAGTAACTCTAATCTACCAATGCAACGTAAAATTATAAGAAGCTTCTTCGCCTACCTTTGAGTCTTCACCTAGAACTTCTTTTCTCCTAGGAGCGCTTCCAGGAAGCGGCTCCCATCTCCCTGATATCGCATTTACTTGCATGCCACATGGACCTTGCACCTAAAAATGAACCATCCAAAATCTGTGTATGTGTTTTAACTGAGGAAGCTGAATTTTATGGTAAAATGAAGGCAAGGGAATCCTGGAATGGCTGCCAAGGGCTGTGTATCCTTTGTGGCTGCATGCAGGAGAGGTGACATCTACTTTCAGTGTCATCACCCTTGAAGCTCCAGAGCTAAAAATTTAACCTGATTTCAGCCAAAGCTAAATTGGCAGTAGCTTTTGGCTGAGTAGTCAAGTGCATGCACAGCCAAAAGCTGCTGACAGTTTGGCCACAGCTGTGACAGTATTGAACCTTTAGCTTTGGAGCTGCAAGGAGAGGGTAAGTGACAGTAGGTAGACTCTACCCAACTTGTACATGGCCAGGAGTATTCTGTCTTCATTGTGCCTTCCTGAAACAAAGTTTGGGGGCATGTGGTATGCAATAAAATGCAGTATTTTGGGAGGAATTAACCTGCTTCATCTGCCATAATGAGTGACCAGAGCTTCAGTAACTATACTTACTAACTTCTAACACCTGTTAACAGTGTGTGTCAAGGAAAGAGTCCTTTCATGCAGCCTACTGGTGTAAAATTAACAAGAACTTAACAATAATCAATAAAAAAGGAACAACTGGTGATTTTGAGTCAAATCGAAGTGTGAGCTTCCATGGAAAGAAAAAGAAGATACCCTGGCTTGCCAGAAACAGTACCCTGAAAGTAGAAAGAGAGAATTTTGAGACTGGATTTAAAATTATGACAGCAGTTTGAAACAGAGTCGAAGCCTGCTCTAAACCCAGTGGAGAAGCCTGAATTAGACTGACTAGTTCTCAGTAATTCCAAAGTAAGAATTCCAGGGACTCTCTACTAAGTATCTATGATCTAAGTGACATCCCTCGCTTAAACAGCAAAGTGAGAAGATTTTGTGAGAAATATTTACAATTTCTTTTTCACAACCCCCATGGAGGTCACAAGGCTCATACTGAGAACACACAAATTAATTGACTGAATATTTAAAGAACTCTCCTGTGAGATGAGAAAGGTTCCTGGTTTTCTCTGATTTAAAAAAAATCCCCAATTTTCGATTTAAAAAAATCAACCCCAAATCCACATTTTTCCATGATTAAAATGAAACGCCAATAAGATATAGTTATATATGTAGTGGTGTTTCATTGTAATCATGGAAAAATGTGGATTTGGGGTTGATTTTTTTTAAACCAAAAATTTTGGGTTTTTTTAATTGGAGAAAACCAAGATTCCTGGTGATGCGTATAGGGGGGAGCGGGGTAGAAGGTGGAAGAGAGGTGTCAATTTAAACTAAACTTTCTGGGTTATGTTTATGTTCTGGTTGAAACCATAGCTTCTGACATCTTAATTTTGCCATGATTTCTTAAGGATCTTTTTTAGGCACAGAGTAGGCAATGTTTTAGTTCAAAGGAAACCAGATTTTCTATAGAACATTTTGTTGATTCTTTTTAATGTTTTGAGGGGAACTGTTACAAAACAATCCTTTTGCAAAGAAAACTTTTATCCTCATGGATGTGAATCCAGAAGCTTTCATTAGCACTGAATTCACAAAAATGTAATAATGATTTTTTAAGGTCCTAGAAATTAAGAAAAAACAGTCATCTCTGACTTAAGAGTTGCTAAAACAATCGATTTTCTCTGGATACATGGGCTCTTTTTTATTTCCAAATGAGGAATACTGTTTTCTGACATAGCAATGCAGCAAAATAATTAGATATTTAAAAGTGGTTTGGGTTGAGAGAGGGAAAAATGATGAATATAAAGTCCTAACTCAGCGGTGAGCAAAATACAGCCTGCAGGCTGGATCTGGCCTACAATTGATTTTATCCAGCCCGCAGGTGATGGTACCACATGGCAGGCCCTGGGCAAACTGCACTCAGGCCCCTGCCTCAGCTCTGGCTCCAGCCTTTGCATGAGCTGTGGGGGATGCCAGGCAGAAGCAGCTCCACCTGCCCAATGCCACACTCAGGCTCTGGCTCCAGCTGCCGCATGGTTCTGGGCAGGCAGGGCTGCTTCCATGGCCTGAGCATGGCTTATCCAGCCTCTGCCCATGGGGGCTAGATCCTAGCTGTGGGCCTCTTTGCTGTCCTGTCCTGCCCTGCCATCGGGGCTCCTGGGAGTTGTGGTGGAGGGGGAGGAGTACGGAGTGCACACCAGGAGCCCTGATGGCAGGACAAGACAATGCAAAGGTCCCTGGCCAGGCTTCACCCCTCTGTTCCGCGCCCCCCAGCTTTATATGTGTGTGTATGTGACCCTCAACAGCTCACCAAAACTCATTAAGTGGCCCTCCAGCCCAAATAATTGCCCACTTAAAGGAACTACCATTCATTTCAATGATATGAATTTCCAAGACAGCTGCTTCAGATCACACAGGTTTAATATAGTTTATTGTTCCCCACAAACTTCAGCCTCTCCCTCCCACAAGTAATACACAATTGTGAGGAAAAACATTTTTTTTTGCATTCATTAGATCATTCTGCAGATAAGCAAACAGGAAACAAAATAAAGAAAATAAATCTGCTAGTCTAAACATGCTTGATATTCCTTTGTTGGGCACGTCTACAAGAGATGTTTTACTGCACAGCAGACTAATTTGCTGCATAGTAAAGTATTACCATCTACACGTGCATGGCAATCAGGGTGCAGTAGACTAGTTTATTGTGCTGCTGGAGAGTCCCATCAGAGACAACTGGTATCTGGCAGTGCAGTAAATTACTGCATTTAAATGCACATGTAAATAGTGATATTGGGTTTAAATTGAACTGGAGTCACATTATTTGCACATATAGGCATGCCCCGTGAGTTGTAGTCACATTAATTGCACATACAGACATGCCCCATGTCTCTCCTCCTTCCCCATTCCCTGGCCCCGTACCTTACCACCCCCACCCCCACCCCCCCCAATTCTTGCTTTACCTCTGATTAATATTAACTTATGGTCCCACTTTGTAACCCCATTGCAGTGTAAATCACACCTCAGACTCTCAGCAGATGTAAATCAGTTGATTTAATTATGTTATGTTGATTTATACCACCTGAGGATCTGGCCCAATGTTTATGGCAGATAGATTTACAGCAGTAACAGATAATAGGGCTCTATAGGTGCAGAAGCTGGGGAGATAGAATGTCATCTATCTCTCTAGGAACTGCACAGCACTTTTCAGTTGGACGCCACTGAAGTCAGTGTGAGTTTTGCCATTAACTTCAGTGGGGCTGGTATGTCACCAAAAGTATCTGAATGATTCACAGGGGTTTTCTTACCTCCCCTGTCCTAAAGCAGACAAGGGTTATTGTGAGTCTTTCTTTTAACAGCTGAAGGAAAACCAGATTGTAGGGAGAGGTTCTGTTTTTGGATCAGGTTTAATAATGGCTAGCTGACCAGAGGCTGAATGTGGTTTGCCCTAGTCAGCACCAACCAGTTACTCATTGCCAGAAATCTATTGGCTACATCAACTTTTTACTACTACCTGTCAACACATGAAAAGAAAATTCTGTAAACATGCCTAACATTAGCATCCAAGGCAGTCAAGGATCAAGCTGGCAGCTTTGGCCAGGCCTTTACCATTCAAAAGCATGTTCATAATAGTCTGGAACGAACAGAAGGCTGGGGAACACTTATGTCAGGATTGTTACCAGATTTGCCCATTACTTTGGGGTGTGCTCATTTATTAGGGATACGTTTCTAGGGTCTTGGTAATTCTCTCAATGTGCTGCTTGTGTTACTTGTGTTTCTATATGGAGCTGTATATCTCCCTTCTGCAAGTCTTCACCCCCAATGGAGCTATCTTGCAGGACTCAGTTTCAATGGGGCTGGGTTCCTCCAGTCACCAAATCAGTCATACACACACAAACGCACAAAGATTAACGTGATGCGCCTGACCCGGCTGGGTTGATCACCATGGACAGGCTGACACCCTCATATGCCAAGAATCAGCTCATCAGAGCAACAATAAACTGCAGTCAGACACAAGCACACAGGTGAACAGAATCCCTCTGAATCCGGTTGGGTGTCCAGATGACACCCTCATGGGCCAGCATTCAGTTCATTAGGGCACGTCTGAGTCAAACTGGGTCAATCGGCCTGTACAAGCTGATCCCCTTATGTGTTTCAAACTCAGCACGTCCCAATCTTTGGCCTCTTGATGAGTGGACCCCACAGTATTTTTGGGCTTCGCAGGGAACTTTAGCTTAGGTAAAAGAAGCACTGCTGCAGAGCAAGTGAGGAAGGAGAAGTAGAGAAGGAAAAATGTACCCAGTTACTACCAGTTTGACTATAAAAGTTATTTATTGCTAAGTATATGAAATATATGGTACTAATAGTAATAGACATGCAAAGGAAAGACAAACACAAACAATTACAATACTACCTTGTTTCACTAAGTATTTGGGGAAACTTAGCCCAAGCTTAACTAATACAGTTCAGATTCAGAAATTTATGCCTAGAGAGAAAAGAGAGAGAAAGCGCTGGGATCTCACCAGTCCAAGGTACTCGGGTTGTAAAGCTGACAGGTAAAGTTCGTAGCGCAATCCTTGAAGGGAGATGATCTGTTCTTCCAGCATCCCAAGAACAACAGGGGATGGTGTCAGCACACACACTGCTGCTTTTTACAGATTTTTATACCCTCAGTTCAGCTGCTTCGAAGTATTCTCAATAGTGTAAATCATTGTCTTTTCTATTGACAAGGGGTTATCTGGTTTGGAACATCTCAAGAAACTGATTGATAATCAGGAAACATAAGGTTAGGAGTAACCAGATACTTGGGAGCCAGCTTGAAATTCCTATGGATAGCAGATATACTGATGGGATATCTCATGGTTTCTTCAGAAACAATAGATAGCTTGCAGCATCAGGGTTTGGGATTTTCATTTGTTGTGAACAAGCCTCAGCTTAGCATGACTTTTCCAGATCTTAGTATAGTCTTTTAACAGACTTAAGGCAATTATTGGGGTTCATAACCTTTGGGCAGGAGGACTTTCACCAGTCGTCCCAGGAAAAGTATGACAACACCTGTGGTCAGGGCTCCAACGGGCTGGATGCTGTGATGAACCCCTTTACCATTGTTCAAATGTTGCCCATACCCCCTCTGACTTGGTCTCTTGCCTCAGCATTCCCTAACCCGGCAACCAAGTTTTAGTCAATCCAGTTTAAATAGGCCTCCCATAGTGGGACTGGGGAATGTACGGCCCGAGATGCCTATTAAACTTAGAGGTGTATGTGTGTCTGGGGGTGGGGAAAAGTCCTTTGTAAATCCAGATTAGAACTGGTCTGATAAATGCTGAGCTGGCTGTGTATAAATGTGGGTTGATTAGCATTTGAAGCACAGATTCGCCATCATGCAGTGCTCCCCTTCTTCTCTGATCCCAGAATTCACTGCAGTCTCTGCTTCAGGCTTTCTGTTCTCCATCTCTCATGTAAATGAATGGTCATCTGGTTCCATCTCGGATGCAAATGAGACCTAGGGCAGTTGTTTCACTCTTGTCACTCTTATCTGGAGGGTCTTAGGTGTGTCTCTCACTGCATCTTAATCAGTTTCATTTCGGTGGGGGGGAAGAGAGGGGGAATTCTCTGTGAGTCGGACAGACTGCAACCTGTGTCAGGGTTCCCCATGAACACAGAGCTGAGACGTAACAGGATGCAAGTATAAGTATTGCCTGTATGCACTTTCATAATAACAGAGAACATGAAAATGGACACTCAAGCAGACTTCCAGAGCAGCAAGTATAATCTTAGAATGAAGGTAATATTTTGTGGACACTTCATGAGAGGTGGTGTTATCCTCCCCTTGAAATACCCACAGAGGTGGGAGAGGAGGGACCTGAAAGGAAACACAGTGACTAAAAAACCTAATGGAGATAAGAGCTTGTCTTGGAGACAAGGGGCCTTTGTACATGCCACAAAATTGGCCTTTAAAGTGGCTTAAAAGCCCTTTTGCACTACTTCAATGGCATTGCTTTTTGCATGTTTGGCGGCATATAATGCTATAAATGAGTTTGGTACATAGTAAGATAAAAACCTCTGAGGTGGTTTAGTTTGCTACTTAACAAAGTGCAACAGTGTACAAGGCACTGGAAGCCAAAATGCGAAGCTTTGGTCCCTGATTTGATTCAGCAGAGATTCAGCCCGATTCAGTGGCCCAATCTCTGAATCTGAATTGAATCAGAGTACCCTTTAATCTCTGAATCAAATCAGAACCCTTCAAATTGATTTGGAGACATTTGGAAAGATTCAGAGATTCGGACACAGAGACAGCTTTACATGTTTTTTCTACATACCTCTAGGCAGCAGGGGCTCATGAGTGATGCAATGCTGGGGCTCATGGAGTATCCCACAGAAGCATGGTGGGGGGCTCTCCAGTGTGCTTGGCAGCAGACCTGGAAGTGGAACAGAAGCACTTCTGGTCCACTTCCGGATCTGCCGGGGAGCACATGGGGTCCCCCTCATACCCCCCCCAGCTTGGTGATGGGTGCCTCCTAGGTCTGGGGAGGCACCTGGGGTCCCCCTGTGGCCAATCACTAAGTTGGGCAGCTGTGGGAGGGGGGGAGGTGCACTGAGTGGCAGACCCAGAGGTGTACCAGAAGTACTTCTGGTCCACTTCTGGGTTTACTGCTGAGTATGTGGAGGGCCCCCCCACCACTCCTGTGGGACTCTCCATTCACCCCAACATTGCAGCAATCATGAGCCATACCTGCTACCACAAGGTATGTAAAAAAACTTTTAAATCTGTGTCTATATCCATATTGCTGATTCTCCAAATCAGCATCGTATCTTCAAATCAGATTTGGTTGAATCAAATCAGGGACAGTGATCTGAATCAATGATTTGAATCACTGTCCCTGATTCAGGCCGAATCCAAATCGAATAGGGCCTGCTTCGCACACCTCTATTGGTGGTCACCGTGTAGTGCAGGGACTGTGGGACCTGGCAGCATCCCATGCAGGCAGGCTCCACTGAAGAAAAAAAAAAGTAGTGAACCTGACCTTTTTTCTTCGCAGAGCATGCCTGCCTGCCTGCCTGAGCTGTAGCAGCCTGGTGCTTCCCTCTGTGGATGCGGCGGGGGGGAGCGGTGCTTCCCTCCATGGCTGCAGCACCCCACACAGGACTGCCCAGCACGGGTGCCAGTGGGCAGGTGTCACCTGGGGCCCCCCATGCAGCTCAGGGACTGCTCAGCCTGCTGGCAGCTTGCCCTCCCCCCCGCCCCCTTACCGCTGAAGAGGCAGATAAGGTTTGGGACCCCATCCTTGTGTACATGCCATGCGGGGTTAGTTTGGTTTAATTCTCCCTAAATTGAAGTGGTGTTTTTAAAAACCCACCATTTCAATTTAGGGAGAACTAAACTAAATTAAACCCCCATGCTGTATACAAGCAGTCAAGAGACTTCTAATGCATCTCATGCAAAAGGTCGAGCAAAGTGGAGAAAGCTGGAATACAGGTGATATCGTTTACTTTACAAGTATAACATTTTGCTTTCTTTCCTGTAATTGGCTTATCCAGATAAGTTTTTGTGAAGGGTCAGGCTAATTATGCCAAATGCAGTGCCTTATTTTATTTGGATTTTCCTCCCTCAGTGAATCTTGGCTTAATATAACTCAAATGCTTGTAGATTATTTGGGAATGTTAACATGCCACCCCAAATAAGAAAGATAAAGGTGTAGCTGGGAAACCCATCTTGTTCACCATTCTTAGTTGAAAGGGCAGAAGTGAAACTATGTTCTTCTATGAAGTATGTTCCTTTCAGAGTTGCTTCAAAAACCTCTAAAGACCGTGGACAAGAACTGAGTTTTTAAGATGTCCATGGTGCCGTAGGTCACAGAGCTATTATGATATAAACCATGAAGCATTCAAAAGTGGGCCCTTTAATCTGACCTGGGGCTGGTGTGTCTCCTTTTACTGGCATAATTTCTTTCGATATATTTTTCTATCTGATTTCTAAAGCACACTTTTCTGACTGATTAAAGAATCTCCTTTAAAAAGTGAGAGTCTATTTATATATATTTTATGAATGACATACCTGATACAATTGTATCGCTCATTTTACTATAATTATAGCTCTGTTCATTTGCCTGACCTACAGCCAGCCTTGGATGATAATACACTGTCTGACTGAATAATCAACTTCATCCCAGCCTCAAATGAAATACATCACCCTCATAAATCAGGATACTCTTTCCTTGGACAGAGGTTATAAAGAAAAGGAAAAGAAAAAAAAACCTGCACACAAAGCATCTCCACTGGCAAAATAATATAGTGGCTAGGATTCAGCTTAAGGAAGTTAGGTAGATGACTCATGATTTATATAACTTTTGCCTTTACCACGTACTTGAGTAACTTTAGAAGATCACAAATATTTATGGTAGTAGATCTGCCTATATAAAATTGTTTTACTTTTTTTCCCCTGGATTACAAAGAAAGGAAATTCTGAAATTCTTTAAAGTCCAAATCCTTATTAATCAGAGAGAGAAGAACTATAGTCTGTTAAGCTCTTTTTTGAAATTCAAATCATGTTTGTACCTTAGGGGAAAGACCAGAGGCTAACAGCTTGCATGAGCTTAAGATGATTAACCTACTTTATACTGCTCTCACTACACTGCATTCAGTTAATCATTAATTTTAACCACAGTGTCTTTAACAATAGACAAAAACTATTTATCTTTCTATATTTAGAATAATTAAAACAAAGTTTATCTTTTTATTTTCCATATTTTTTCCATATGCCAAATCAAATAGAATTCACTTGAGTGATCTGTACAGTTAGCTAGGCCCAGAAAGATGAGTTACTTTTTTTTACCCCTTAGTCTTCCATTAGATCTAATATCCATTTGTGTTGAACTAGCTGGTATAGAATTTTCATTTACAACGAATGCCACAGTTCTAAATTTCACTGACAGGCATTTTCCCACTCAAAATCTGTTCTGTCTGTAGGTGTTTTCCTGAAACTTTTTGATTAACTGGTGATGAACACCCATAAAATAAGGAAAATAGCATGCAGTATTCTTCTGTCCTGAGTACAACCTACATATGCAGTATAATACCATATAGCAACTTTGGTTCTATGGAACACCCTTGGGTATACTATAGGTTCAGAAGTTATTTTTGGAGGTTCAATAGAGTAAAGTAATAAGAAATCATCCTACGGGTTGTAGAATTGTCAGACTGAACTCCATCCCACACTGACTTAGTGCAGGGACTTGAGAAGAGTTTGCAAGCTCGAACCATGAGCTTTCTACAAAGATGTAGTTTATAACTGCAAGAAAATTAGATATAACTATCAGTTATGCCTTTCTTATATTTTAGGCAAATGAATGTAGGTTTTTAGCTTTTCAAGGTATGTTGGAATGTTTCACTGTGGAGGTTTTGAAAATAATTTCTCTAAAGAAAGAACAGTCTGTCAGGACCAGCTCTGCTGCACATCTAAGAGGTTTGCAATTCAGAAAAGAATCTGAGAAAGGGAACAGGAAAAATATGGAAGACTAATAGCCATTTATGGCCCTGAGCAATTCTTGTCTCCTTCGAAACTTTAAATTCAGTAATTCTATTTTGTTTTTCAGTTTTAAAAATAAACTAATTAATCATTCAAAGGGAAATTATTGAATGTTGCTTTCTCATGGAAAATTTAGATGCATTTTCACAAATAATTGGCACATAGAGATGTGGTCTCTTGAATATATTGCTCCCTTATGTCATTTTGTGCAGAAACTTAAGATAATTTCTCCCACAGTCAATAGTCCTATGCTAGGCAGACATACATTCAAAGACTACAAGAAAATATTATGTAGAAAATAGCACAATTTCTTAATTCATTTTGTAGAAATCTGGAAATACCATTTTCCCAATAGGTGCTGACTGATTTAAGGAATGACATGACCATGGCAGTCTATGTAATTATTTCTGTGAAAAGGGCCTGCAACATAGGGAGAGAGTCTGATTGTGTGCGAGTCCTTTATTGCTGATAAATACATAGGAATATAGATAATGATAGACAGGAACTAGATGCAATAGGGTTGGAGGGCCTGACTTTTTTCTGGGGAGGGTGGGAGAGAGGAGGCATCTATAAATGCTAAAGAAGAGGGCCTCATTTCAGCCAGGAACATAACCTGCTTAATAATCAAAATATGCCTTTAGCATGGTGATCAATGCAGATTTGCTTAGAGTTAAGAACCTATTTAAACATTTTATTAAAGTGGCATGGCATTGTCTTGGACACTTGGTCAAGTTCTGGAGAAGAAAGAAATCAATGCTAGCATTTGTTCAACTAGCTTTTTTCAAATTCAGATGTGATGCTTGCCACTTCTCTTTTAGAGAGTTTATTTGGAATGTAGACAGGATATCAATTCTTGTATAGAAAATTGCCGATCCCTTCTCCTTAATTTCTTTATACAACCTCTCAGGCACTTGAACTGTGTCTGAATGCTTTTTTTCATATTCAAACAGTTATATACAAATATATTTTTATTATTTTTAAAATACACTGCATATAATTATATTCTTACTATATATATGAAGTTAAACTACAACCCAAACAATATTTTGCACTACTTGAGTCCATACACATGACATTTTCACAAACAAGTGTACCTCCCATTAAATAATCTTGCTGACATAGGCAATGTGTGGGGGGGGGCGGGGAGGGTGGAAACATGCCTCCCCTGAAATTGGCCCTTGCCAGCCGTTGCCCCCCCTGAGAAGCGCCAGTGACATTTCCAGTTTTTCCAGTGGCACTTCCAGTTTGCCGGTCAGCGAGCAGCCACTGGGGGACCCTCCCCCGATCGGCCATCGTTCACTGGGGGATGCTCCCCTCAATCGGCGATCAGCTGCTGGGAGGCACCAGTTGCCCTTGCTTGATGATCAGGGCTCTGTGGAATGAGGGTAGAGTAGTGGATCTGATGTAGCTAGATTTTATCAAGGCTTTTGATACTGTGTCCCATGACATTCTTATTAGTAAGTTAAGAAAATACAACTTGGATAGAAGTACTGTAATATGGGTATGTAAGTGGTTGGATCATCCTGCTCAAAGTAGTCATCAATGGCTCTGTCTAATTAGGAAGAGGTATCAAATAGGGTTCTCTAGGAGTCTGTCCTGGATCTGGTACTGTTTAATATCTTCATTAATGACTGGAGCATAGGACTGAGTACACATGAGCAAATGTGCAGATAATACATAGTTGGATGGAATTCCATTGTCTTTAGACGCTGGGTATAGGATTCAGAAATACCTTATTAAATTGGAGAAATAGTCCAAAAGCAATCCAATGAAATTCATTAATGACAAGTGCGAAGTCACGCATTTAAAATGTAGCAATCACATATACAAATACAGACTGGGGAATGACTGGCTGTTTACACTTGTGCAGAAAAAAGACCTGGTGTTACAGTAGATCATAAGATGAATATGAATTAACAGTGCATTCTGGTTGCAAAAAGGTGATTAGCATACTAGGCTGTATTAATAGGAACATGACTTGCAAATCAAAGGAACTTATTTTTCCACTCTGTTGATACTGGTTAGCCCTCACCTGGAGTTCTATGATGAGTTTTGGGCCTTACACCTCAAGAAAGTAGTTGACAGAGGGGAAAGCAACAAAAAATATTAGTCTATGGGGAATATGGTTCAAAGTAAATGCTGAAAGAACTAGGATTATTTAGTAGGAGAAGACAAAACTGAGAGGGAATTTGATAACAGTCTCCAAATACCAAAGGTGGTTGTAAAAGAGATGGAGATAGACATGGGGACAAGACCAGGACCAATGGTCTCAAATTGTAGCAGGAAAATTTAGATTCAATATTAGAATGAGCTTTCTCACTATGAAGATCATTTAGCATTGGAACAGTAAGGTTGGGAAACTCCATCCTTGGAAATTCTTAAGAGCAAGTTAGACACTTGAGTGGAATAGTTTAGTCAGGGAAGATCCTGTGTTGGGCTGGGTGTTGGACTAGATGACCTTTAAGGTCTCTTCCAGCCCTACTTTTCTATGATTCTATGATCAATAAACTCTGACAGGCCTCCTCTCCAATGTTAGTGGGCATCCTGATGTTTTAGATAGAAAATAATATTCTGATGCACTCAAATTACTCTTACATGCATGTAATTATTTTCAAGTTTCTTCTATTTCTACAAAGTATATTGGGCTAGCTATTTTTATCTGTGATGTCAAGTTTTGCATGCTTACTTGCATACCTGGCCATCCCTTTCAGAAGTGGGTGAGCATTTACCTGTACAAATATAATAAACATTTGCTCATGCTCAGTTAGAGCACAGGTGCCAAGGGGCTGTGTATAAAACCAGGCAAGTGAGTTGTGTTCACATTTTTAATTAATTTGGTTTTAATCAAACACAGACACAGCTATCACCAAGCAAAGCAGAATCCAGCTTTAGAATATATTTATGCTATAAAGGACACTTCATAGAACAGGTAAAATATTGCACCTCTGAAGGGTTTCTTATATGCTAGAAATATTATCACAGCTCATGTGCACTTTGGTGAATGTGAGTAATGATTGTTTTACACCAATAAAAGGAAGGTTAGTGTATAGAAACCAAAGCATATGAGAGACCAACAAAGATGTATTCATTTTGGTCTTTCAGGGTAATGTATTGTAAATTATGTACCTTGGTTGCTGGTAAAATTTTAGAAATGACTTCTGAAGACAGTACCATGCAGAAAAACCCAAAAGAAGTGATTTCAGTGCCTTGGGAGCAACTAGCAGAGCTTTAGGTCTGTAATAGGTATGTATAAAGAACAAATCTTACCTGGATGAAGTGATGGAAAGAATCAACTGGCTAGACAAAATGTACAACATGTGCGTGAGCATTCGTATGTAAGTGTGTCTATATAGGCATGCACATATTTAATATGTGGCATCATATTAAATGGAGTGCATCTTGGAACGTTCTGGTTGTTGTCAGTGATACAACATGGAGTAGAGGGAAAAAGAATAAATTCACAATTTATTATTAACCCTTTGATAGACTGTAAATGATTCTCAAGTCTGCTGTTTGGCTAGTCATGCTTTAAATGTACACTCAACAAAAGAATATAGCTGTTAAGCAGAGGCCCATAAACTACCTATTGGACAGCAGACCACCGTATCTGGCATGGTTTGTTTCTAGATCTGCTGTGTTTACATCACCACTAGACACCAGAGGCAAATCTTTGTGATTAACCTGGTGATAGGAGAAAATAGAAATAGTGGAATATTTGTGATCCCTCGGACTAATCTGCATTCACGCAATTGCAGCCAACTGCCTAATATAATGCCATTATGTGATTGTGGAGTGGCTCTAGTATAACTACTTAAATGACTTAGCTCTGGAGGGAGAGGTGAAGTGAACAACATCTCCTCAAGTGGAACACATTAATTAGATACATTTTAAAGTATGTGCCCCCTTTTTTTCAAATAATCTAGCTCTAGGGGATACAGGCTTCCATTCTGTATTGTGTCTTCAGCGTTTCCCAAAGCACTGTTTCAGAAACGTCTACCTTGGAACATTTTGTTTAAATATCCTCTCTCTTTAAAAATAAAAATGGAGCATTTGCTGTGGCAACTTTTAAGGGTTTCAAGTTATCACTACAGAAACAGATATCTTAAAATGTATATAGAAACTTGGAAAATAGTTTTTCCCCACACAGTGTATTTCACATGATTCATTGAGAGAACAGTCATGTAAATCAACTGTGTACTGCATTGAATAGATTTAAAGCTACCAGGCATTTCCAAATAGAAAATAATACTTCCATAGTGAAATATCTTTTGTTTTTCACTAGCAAAGAGCTACATGAATATAGAATGTATATCATATATTATACAAGTAAGAAACAGCAAGTGGGAAAGTCATCAAAAGACTGTTATTACCAAAGGAATTGTGAGGTGTTCATTTCAGTTGCTTGAATAGACCAAAATGACCTCCTTCAATGATGTGGTAAATCCTTTACTATTTTACCTTACTACACTTGTATTTTTATAGTATTAAATATAATCTAGAAAAATCATATTTTTTACTATCTTAATTCCGACAGCTATAATTCACTATTTTACAAAGATAGTGATTTTGTTGGGGGGTGGAAAAAGCCCCCCAAAACTCATTTTAAGATATTTAATAATAGAGTAAATACAGCAAAGGATCCTTTTTAGTATCGGAAGAAGAAAATTTCCTGGTATATTTTTAAAAAGAGAATTTCTGCAAAGATACTTGGGAATAGTTACACCACTTCTATAACAACTTCAAATTTAAGATGATCCCCCCCACGTCCTCATTCCATGTCTAGAATGATAATATTCTAGCCATAGGAAATTTAGAAATTTGTTATAATATTCCATGTATACAATCTAATTTTGGAAGATTGTCTTAAATCCTTTCCCCCCACCACTACTGCAGCAGGGCAAGCAGAAACAGGGAGCAGGCAACAGGAAGCCGGAGGGGGGTGTTGCAAGCAGCGAGGGAGTCAAGTGACCTGATTTCTGCCCCTTGCTACCAGTTCCCACCCCCACCACTTGCCCCTCCTGCTGCCTGCCTCACCCCTGATGCCTGTACACCCTGTGCCTGGCCCCCATGGTGCCTTTATCCCCTGGCACCTGCCTCCTCTGCCACCTGCCTTCTGATACCTACATCCCCTGACACATGCTGCTCCCTTCAGTGCCTGCACGCCCTGGCACCTGTTTTCCTCTTGCATGTGTGCCCCCTGGTGCCAGCCACCTGCCCCCTGCTCCCTGCCTGTCCCCCCTGCTGCCTGCCCCCCATGTCATCACCTCTGCCTGCTGCCCCCCCCGCCACCTAACTCCCTCACAACTGCTTACCTTCCTGTCGCAGCTTCAGCTCTGGCTGGGGTCCCAGTCTAACCCAGGGCCCAGAGTATGGGCCACATGCTGCTTCTAGTCCTTTTCTGATCATGCAGCAGTGGTTGTGGTGGTGGCAGCTTCAGTCCTGGCCCCAGTGCTGGTGCCAGAGCTGCTGCTGACACTGTGTGGCTGGGCAGGGACCAGAGTTGCATGTGCTCTATACCAGCGCTTCTCAAACTATCTGATGTGGCGGACTGGCAATTTTTTTTCCAGGGGGCCGGGGACCGGGGCCCG
>NW_005842631.1:746487-767262 GCF_000455745.1 Alligator sinensis | reverse complement strand
GTGACTGGCTGTTTCTCTCTTTCCTCACCTCGCACGATGTGACGTCACCTGGAGTGTTGGAACGTACAAACTGTGGTGCTATGACATCAATGTTATGCTTCTGAAAATATATTTCTTTCTTTCCTGGCAACTCGCTGCGGACCGGCAACCGGTGGCTCACGGCACCGGTCTGCGGACCACCACTTTGAGAAGCGCTGCTCTATACTCTGGGCCCTGGGCTGGACTGACCCAGCCAGAGCCAAAGTTGCTACATGAAGGTAAATGGTGGCTGTGATGGGGGGTGGGGGGACAGCCAGAGGTAGAGTGGGGAGATGGATGCCAGGGAGGCTGTGGCTGTGGCTCCCACCACAGGGGCAGGGGCAGAGCCAGAGCCAAAGCCACAGTCCCTGCTGCACCCCCCCCCCCGTACTCAAATCTAAGACGATGGCCTTTTTTATCCCTGTGTTGAACAAGGGGGTGGGGGGGTGTCTTCAATTCAAGTAAATATGGTAGTCAGTTTGATAATACAAAGAGACAGCAAGGGAGCATCACTGGAGAAAAATGAACAATTTACAGCTATGTATTTTATTGCAGATGGTGGTATTTACAGTGTTTGAACCTCTGGGAATTACAATTTGGATCAGATCCCCTATTATGCAAAGCACTAAATCACTGATTCTCAACAAGAGTTGTAGCACCCTGGGGTGCCACAAGATCCTTTGAAGGGTGACAAAAATTGTGAGGAGATAAGTAGCTAAATGCAAGCTCAGGATTGTCCCTGCCTGCACAATCCCCCACCCTCACTGGCTAGCATTCTGCAAAGAAGTGAGCACAGCAATATACAAATTAGTTTTTGGAACCTGAGTGCCACTCAATTCACAAAATTTATGGAGGTATATGTAGAGTCTAGTGAGGGGTATTTCAAGTTCAAAAAGGCTGAGAACCACTGAACTAAACACACATGTAATGTCCAAAGAGCTTGCAGCATAATTTAAGTCTAGACAGGATAAATATGTTTAGCAAACAACAGGATGGAGAAACAGGAGGATAACTGAGAATAGCTGTGGTAAGGTCATGCAATTCCTTATGTTAATAAGTGCATGACTTGGTGATTCATATTTCTTTTTTCTCCTGTGCTTTTGCCTATTTTTATTTTAATAACTTCTAACAATGTCCAATTTTAACCTTCTCTGTTCCCAGGGTTTTTTTCAGTTTGCCTTCACCTATTTTTTCACTTCTTTCTTTTCTTATATAATCTTTGGCTTTTCCCTCTTTTTCATTTTAAAATGACAGCTTGTGCTAGTTTCTAGAGGCTGTCCCCACCTTTCATTGCTTGATAGAGTGCAGTGTGCTCTGGCAACACTCTCTCTAGCTCCTGACTTACCCTGGCATGCCCTTTATACCTGGAGTTGAGGCACGAGGTGGCAGCCTAGGCCACCAATCCCAGCTGTGCATAACTGTGTAGATGTGCTCTCAAACAGTCAAGCCCATTTTGAACAAAACAAAAAATAAGTCCTTCTCTGTTAGCAATAGATGATGTCACTGTGGCTCCCATGGCACTATATTGATGTCCCCCACTGCCTTCAAGAGAAAGCTTGGACAAAAATATATTCTACTAGTAAAGTAGTACCTAGCTGTATAACACTCTACAGTTGTATATTAGAAATGCAGTTATATGCAAATAACATTTAAAGTCAGCACTACTCAACAGGATACACCAAAGACTGCTGGAACAATTACTGTGTATTAGGAAAAGATTATTTAATTGCAATGTGTGACAAAGCTGTCTGTCTTTCCCTTCCACCACATCTAGAGTGCTTAGCACCAAAGTACGTGAAACATATAATGACTTTTCCTAGCAATTATTGCTCTTTTATGATGTTGTTAAATTTATGTATCTACTGTTGCTTCTGCACTTAAGTAGGTGAATACTGAACATGCCTGTGAGCTTTAAAGTGTTCAGCAGCACAGTGTGGAGGTCTGGCAAAGCTGTAATATCCCAAGTATATGCTGAAGCTAGTTAGTAACATTAAGATAAACCTGCATCAGCAAAAAGAATGGACTTTTTTTAACTTAACTAATTGGGATGGCTGGCCAAGCTTGCAATCACCTTTCTTTCAATTCTCTAGAGACGTAAGAAGAAAATGTGGAGTAAGGAGATTAAAAAAAAAGAAAGCCTGAGAACAAAGGGTCAATAACACTCCTCTCTTCCTCCCCATTCACTAGTAACATTCTTATGTTCTCCTGAGACTAAAGTCAATAACTTCTAGGAACTAGTGCATTTAAATTTTCTCATCGTGTATTTATTCCTATATAACATGGTTTTCATCTTGTAAATGTACTAGTCTTAAGTGATGTATCTATTTCCAGGTTTTCTCTCCCCCCTGCACCCCCCCCACACACTTTTTTACCACATGTACTGTACTCTATAACCCTTGGCATCTTTAAAACTGCTAGTAAAAGCTTTTGTAACTCACTGGCAATTACATGTTTACAAGTCTAGATTTTCTGTTTTCAGTATATTGAGGATGTGAGGTTTATAACTCTAAGCCCAGAGCCTTGGCTGCTTAGCTAAAGCTCATGCTTCTCATTCCAGATTCAATTCCTGTTGAAAAGATCATGAGGGGGAAGAGGAAAACAAATGAAAAAAGAAAAGCAAAATAAAGTACAAAAAATACTACCAGTAAATTTATTAGATAATATGCTGTGTCCTCCAGGAAGATTTGGACAGATATAACCCAAAGCTGTCTACCACTCTACAACTATAAAGATGAAGACATTAACAAAAAACATGAATGCCACTCATAAATAAACAGTGTTTAACAATCCAAGAACTTTTCCCTTTTTGTTATTCTTTTTCCTGTTCAACTTGGATTATTCCATAAATTCACCCTCTCCAGATGGTAGCAATGTAAGAAATGTTTCTCCTTCCTTACGGTCTGAGAGAGTATAGTTTTTTTCTACACTTTAATATCCAGGATGGGAGGATATCTCCTCTGCTTGTGCCTGGCTTATAGTTTTGCTGGTTTTAAACAAGCTGCTTTTCAGGCACCTTACGGAGAAGATTAGGAAAAAGCATTATAAAAATGCCAGTCTGACCCCATGCCAACTTAAAAAATGCCAGTCTGACCCCATGCCAACTTTCTGAGTTCTCTGGTATGTCTGGGCACTCTCTTCTTGGTGATAAGTCATAGGAACTTAACTATGAAGGCCCTAGGTTTTCCTCCCAAGCCAGGCTTTCAAAGTCCCTATGGCTCTTTTAGTAGTTGATGCAGAGAAAGCCTTCTCTTCCCCATCCTGTACCAATATAATATAACATAGAAGACTTGACACACACTATTTAAGATTGAAATGGAATAGAGAGCTAGGTATCCAGATAACAGGATCCAAATGGAAATCAGAAAGTCACAATACTCAAACATCAACAACAGATCTAGGCTTCATTTTATACAACAAAGATCATTCTTCATCTACATTGGGCTCTCTCTAAACTTAAAACAATTAAATATACTGGCCGTAGATGCATGTTGGAGATGTGATGCATTGCAGGCAACGTTTGATAGTCTTTTGGTCATGTCCTATTATCAGTTATTTTTGGAAAGAAATTATAACTAGAGCTAACATGGTTTTGAACACAGCACTGATACTTTTGGCAAATACGTGTGTTCTTGGGTGTATCCCTACAGAGTTCAAACTGCATGCTTACAGCAGGCCTTATAGTAACATGCAGAATTATATTACTGCAGTGGAAAAGTAGGACATCTTTAAATCTGGTACAATGATACAGTGCAGCTGGCAACTACGGAGAGAGTCCTGTTTAGCAGGCTTAGCAGCTTTGAAAAGTCTAGTGCAATTTGGAAGAAATTCTTGGAATATTTTTGTAGCTAATTTTGGTAGCTTCTCTCACACAATTCTTCAGTTCTTTTCTTCTTCAGTCCCTCCGTGTTCCATCGTCCTTTTTTTTCTTCTTATAGTGCTTATTGTTGTATAGTTCAGTTTTGAATATAGTTGATATATATGTCTTTTTTCTAATGTTTGTACTGTATTTTTAAGAAAAATCAATTAAAAACAAATTAAAAGTTCAATCCCTGTGTTGGCTAAGAGAGCAGTTGTCACACTTAGTCATGCAACATTTCCTCTTATTATCTCATCTTCAAGGATTTGTCTTTTCAGAATCTCTGAAGCATGGGAATCTGTCCACTAAGAGAGACTAACATATTAGAACTGGGACATAGCCCAGCATGCCTTTGACTCTATGACAATCCCATTCATTTCTGTGATACAGCTCTACACGCAGGGTGAGAAATGTTTGGGACAGCTGTTTACAGTCAGAATCTGAAAACTCCACCACAGTTTTTGGGATAACTCCAGTTTCTAGATACTTGCCAGGCTATGGTGTTTGGGTCCAACTGTGCTAGACCCACATACTTAAAACTTCCAGATTTTTAGAAGACTTGAGCACTGCCCTTGTTCTTAGCTTATCTAGAACTGTTCCTGGTCACAGGGTCAGTTTCAGTTACCCCTTTATGGAAACAAGCCTCTGGATCAGCTGCCATGAAACCAGCACTGACATATCGTAGTTCTTAATAGCTTATGTACATATTTTTCTAGGGCTTCACTTTGTGGGTATTCACAGAATCACAGAAAGTTGGGGTTGGAAGGGACCTCAGGAGGTCATCTAGTCCAACATCCTGCTCAAAGCAGGGCTATCTCCAACTAGATCATCCCAGCCAAAGCTTTGTCTAGCCAGGTTTTGAAAACCTCCAACGATGGAGATTCCACAAGCTTTCTGGGTAACCTGTTCTAGTGTTTTACTACCCTCCTAGTGAGAACATTCTTCCTAATATCTAAAATGAACTTTCCTAGCTGAAACTTGAGACTGTTGCTCCTTGTTCTGTCATCTGCCACCATGGAGACCAGTCTAGCTCCATCCTCTATTGAACCCCCCCTTTAGTTGTAGGCTGTTATTAAATCCCCTCTCAGTCTTCTCTTCTCAAAACCAAATAAGCCCAGTTCCATCAGTCTTTCCTCACAAGCCATGCCCCCCACAACCTCACCAATTTTGTTGCCCTGTGCTGGACTCTTTCCAATTTGTCTACATCCTTTCTGTAGTGCAGGGCCCAAAACTGAACCCACTACTCTAGATGTGGCCTCACCAGTGCTGAATAGAGGGGAATAATCACTGCCCTTGACCTACTGGCAACACATCTACCAATGCAGCCCAGTATGCTGTTAGCCTTCTTAGCAACAAGAGCACACTGCTAGCTCATATTCAGCTTATTGTCCACTATAACCCGCAGGTCATTTTCTGCAGAGCTGCTGCCCAGCCAGTCAGCCCCCAGCCTGAACTGGTACGTGGGGTTGTTCCATTCTAAGTGCAGGACTTTGCACTTGTCCTTGTCAAACCTCATGAGATTCCTTTTGGTCCAATACTACAATTTGTCTAAATCAGTCTAAATCCTAGCCCTACCCTCCAATGTATCTACCACTCCCCCCAGCTTGGTGTCATTTGCAAACTTGCTGAGGGTGCACTATGCCATTTTCCAGGTCATTGATGAAGACATTGAACAAAACCGGCTCCAGGACAAACCCGTGGGACACTCCACTTTATATCGGCTCTCAACTAGACATTGGGCCTTCAATTACTACTCTCTGAGCTGGATGCTCTAGCCAGTTTTCTATCCACCCTACCGTCCATTCATTCAGCCCATGCTTCCTTAGCTTGCCTACAAGAATGCTGTTGGAGACTGTATCAAAAGCCTTGCTAAAATTAGGGTACACCACATCTACCGGTCTCCCCACATCCTGGTGTACCATTCACCTCTGTGGATACATGATAGTAAAAGCCAATGGATGCAGACACTTAGCAAAGCTTTCCAAAATCAACTGCTCCTTTTTACAACAGAACAAGAAATATTCAGAGCCAGGCAAAATAAAAAACAAAAAACACTGCTTCAGATTCTTCATATTTTTGAGCATCCCTCCAAAACATGTCATTTCTCTTATTCTTCCCTCTTAGCTGATTCCTTCTCTTGATCTCTCCTGCTTAAGCTTCCTCTATTTCAAAGAGTCTCTCAGAATATTTTAGGGCAAACATTATTACCCACTGTATGTTTAGGCCTTTGCATACTCCAAACCCCTCTCCTTTCAGACTACTTGAGTAAAACTACTTCTGCCAGCTCAGGAACCATCCTGAGTATAGCCATTGTTCAGCCAGGGCCAAGTTATTTAGGTTAATAATGTCTGTTTGTTTTTGGCAGAATGGAATGGGGAGAGAGGACTGATAGATACTGGAATCACTGTAAGGCTATGGGTGATTTGATATAGTTCTGGAGTTTCACAAAATTAGCCAGAATTAAAAAGCCCCATACTTAGTTTAGTTTCCCAAAACTGTAGAACTAGCATAGAGGCAGGAATGAAGAGTCACTGAAGAAATTCAGCACTGAGGCATTTTTAAAACAAATTAAGAGTTTAAGGTATTTCAAATCTAAATATAATGCTATTTAAAATAAAAACAGCAACTTGATTCTGTAGTGCATTTCAATTTGTAGTTACACCTGGAAAGTAAATAGCTAGTGCATGTAAAATATTATCTTTCTCAAGTGTAATGTAGGCGCACAAGATACAAGCTGGTGGCAATTCACACCCTGTGTTTGATCAAATTTTGCTATCCTTTCTATATAAGCAGCTTTGCCTGGTGGAAAAAAACTATGTCTAGATAGCATTGGCTCAGAACATAAGAAATCCCAGCTTTTACACCCCACAGGAAGTTTTCATGATTAGGAAAGGAGAAATGCAGAACTATATACCGCAAAAATTCAGCATAGACTTTAGGCATGGGTTTATGGTATGTACAGTGAAATTACATTTCAAATTACTGCTTGACAGAACATATTGAACTTTGCCAGAACAATTACTATATACTAAGCAAAAATATTCTTTAATTATAAAATAAATAGTTAATTAAAAAGTAGCAAGATAAAATTATGGCTTTCCATTTTTATTAGCACAGGTATAAAAGACTGATACAGTCAAGTAGATCTGACTAGTGCATTATTAAAGTAATGCTTACTTAACCAGCCTCATTTCCCAAATCACACTTTTATAATAATGTATTAGATCTACTAGCATCATACTACACAATAGACTAACATTAACTATAAATTGTTCAGTTTTGCAAATCTGAATCAACAACATAGCAACAAGAAATATGCACATGTGCATGCACAGTCTCAAAATGGACAGGAAAGATAAATTGCTTTTTAGATCTGTAATAATTGTACAATATATTTCAGAAATGATGCAAATTCTCTGTAACATTCTTAAATCACTGTATAATTGAGCAGACGAAAGATTCTAAGAAGTGCTGATAACAATAATAATTGGCAACGGCAATAACTTAAGTCCATTGCCAGCCCAGCATAAAGTGCCATTCTCATCTCAATGCTGACTGCTCTGTCTGTAGAGCAACTTTCTGTTCACACTAATTAAACTGGATAATGCAATTCATGAGCTGTTTTTGGATCACTGCTTTTTCTTACTTTAATGGAAATCAATGAAAAATAAGAAAGAAGTAAGAGTACAAATTTAACCTCAGAAAAACAGTGCATCAAGACTTGACTAGAGTAGAGTACTCTGATGATCCACATAGTTTACTGGGTTAACTTAAAATACTGCAGAGAACATTGTGGAATGTATATGGTAAGTCTATTGGAAATGATGATTTCTAGCTAATAACTCATAACAACAGTGTGAATAATTTATTACCTGATAATGTAGGGTCAGATCCTGTCCCCAGTGTATAGCCTAAGCAACCAGGCTTTATATAACAGTTCCGTGGAATGGGAGAAAGAAATATTCCCCTAGATCAGCAAGTGAGAGAATTGCTCTATGATTACTATTGCAATGTAACTTGTCCCTGTGGTTGCATGATCTCATTCCACACCAGGAATTAAAGCCACTGGTTTCAGCCCAGCGTCCTTGTAAATTGGACACGCCATCAGGCAGATTCCTAGAATCCTGATACTCCATGCCCCAATACAAATAGACACAACATTGGTTCTGATGAATCCCAGGGATTTCCATACATGTATACATATTCCAAGTCTTTTTTTTCCTTAAGTGTTCTTTCTCTAGCCAGCATGAACTGCACTGAAAGCATAGTTATGTAGACATGTAGATTGTCCATTCACTTTGTGGGAAACAAAACAAGCAGTTCTATGGAAGGTGAGGCAGAAAGACAGTATATAGCTTTAATGATGGCATCATTGGGCTTTCATAGGTTTGTCATGTAATAACATATTACACCATCAAAACTTAATTTGATATTTAGAAAACAGATGATAACTACAGAGATTAGACACAGTAAATTCTGGGATGCACGTTAAGATAAAGCAACAAGATCCTTCTTATTTTGGATCAGCAGTTCCCAGAATTTAGGGCGCGACCCCAAATGGGGGCACAACATCAATGGATGGGGCTGCAGCACAGCACTCTCTCCCATGCCAGGTCCCACCTGCTGAGCTGCAGAGGCCCAGGGGAAGGGCAGCAAGGTGGGGAGCCCCAAGCCTGCAGTGGGCAGACCACATCCTCCCCTCCTCCCCATGGGCTCTGCTTTGGCCATGCCGCCTGTGGGGGAGGGGACAGGAGCAGGGAGGAAGGAAGCTGGGCTCTACACTGTGGTCTCAGCAGTTGCTGCTTCCTGCAGGCATCAGGCAGGGCTCAGGTGTTGCTGGGATGCAAAGGCAGGGGGCTATGGACCCTGGCCCTAGGGCACCTGGGGAGAGGGGTGGGTCTGCAGATTGGGAATGACGGGCACTGTCAGGGCCAGGGGACTCTGGCTCATAGTGAAGGGACACCTGGGGGTGGGGGGCTGTGACTTGGGAGTGAGGGGTCATGCTGAGGAAGTGGGGTCATAAATGGAGCCATGCTGAGGAAAAGTTTGGGAAGCACTGTTTTAGATGTTACAGATGTATCTATTCTAGGTGCCATCCGATTCATTTTTTTTGTTGGGCAAGTCTCATCTTTGTGGAAAAAATCCCTTTCTGTTGTTTACCTGCATGTTGTCCTTGTAGTTAAAATGTGTTTCACAAGAATTTATTACACTATTCAGCACTGAATAGCATTTTCTTTCACTTAGCATTGTGCTTCTTAGATGGAAGCAGCTGATAAAACCATACAGTTATACTGAAGTATGAATTCAAGCTCAGGAAGGCTGACCTCTAAAAGATGAAAACTCTAAAGCTGACGTGCAATTATTTATTTTCTTGTCTTCACATAATGTAATATTAATAACTAGAATGATTTTTAACACAGATTTTTTTCATTGTGACATAGAACATCTTATCTTTAGCTGTTCTTTGTTCTATGGAGAATAATGCATGTTTTTGTATAGCTTGTTTGATATCATTGTTGGAAGTCAGATATGCCTTTGCAATTAATGGTTTCAAGCATTTGCATTTGAGATTCAAATGCGGGAACTGATGCAAAGGTGGCATCTAGCCACATACATCACCTGATTCACCACCCTTTCTCTCCTTTACTGAGCTCCCACATTAGGGGAGGCAGAGGGCAGTAGGTTGTGGGGTATAAGGGCCAGAAGACGGACAATAAGAGCTAACACAGGGAGTAGGGGGGAAGGAAAAGGATGACAGAGGTAGAATGCTACTGAACAGCGCTTTAGGAACAGCTGCAGCATTTATTTCTTCTTAAGAGTTTTCTGGTGGGGGATAGAGAGGCTACAGGATAATTTCTCACCAGTTTTCTACAATGCATGGTTCTTGTACAGGATTATCACTATCACTACTCTAATGGTGTGGCCATTTGTCAGAAACAAAGAAGGTGATCTCAGCTTCTAGTCCTTATTCCACAGTACTCCGAAAATTAATTCAGTGGAAGTTTTGTCCAAGTAAAAACATCTGTTGAGGCAGACTTTTTTTCAGCTTTTCTTCTTCTTAAAATGTAAGATGTCATTCTGCCCCTCTGATGTCTGAGAAATACCGCCTCAGTAAAAATATATCATTACACTGAGAATTAATCATTTGATTCGCTTCCTGTTAATTTGGAATTCGGAGATAATAAACGCGCGGCCCCTGGAGTAAGTGGAGGCTAAGGTACAGGTGTTCCAATGTTAGAGAAAGTCCTTGTAAAGGACACTGTTACATTCCTCTTACATAGCTACTGCTGAGTGAAACCTGTTAACATCCTGTGCCTGAGGATTTTAAGGGAATCTGATAGAAGCAACTCCTGCAGATCCTGTGCTGCCTTTTGAATACCCACAGTTTTCACCCTTTCCCTCACTACTGGCTTGGAAACCTAAAAGAGTGGAAATGTGGTGTATGATGCAGCTGTTTCTTTTGATGTCCTTGCCCCTCCCTTTGCTTGGATCCCCAGTTTCATAGAACTACAACACTTCCCTGGAAAGCCTAGGGACAAGGCACAGTGGAAGAATATGTACTGTGCTCACATTTCCATAGGGTAGGTCTATTACTTTGCTGCTTCCCTACTATGGCATCATTTCGCTGTAACGATGTGCATAGGAAACACACTTGAGTTTCTATCTAAATATTCCAGTGTTGTGGCCTGTTCTTATAAAAACAGAAAACAGTTTAGCATGAGGGCCTTTGTACACAAGGGCAAATTAATATTATAAAATACCATATGTTTGTGATTTGTGGTCTAATAAGGCTTTGCACAGACACTCAGTTTCTGCTGGGAGAGTTGCTGCCCTCACAGTAAAAACCAGGAATATACAGATGTTCAGGCTTTTCCTCCCAAAGTAAAAGTGGATGCTCCAAGAGAAAAATAACCTGGGAACAACCAGGGTTGAATCACCCACAGTAAAGTTCCTCCTAGGAGACTGTCTGTATATGTTACGGCTTCTTTCAGAAGAGAACGTAGGGTTTATACACGTGCTCTGGGAGGCAAGGAGGAAGGGTGCGATTTAATGAGAGCGGCTCCAAGAGTCACTCTCATTAAAGCACCAGGAGTGTCACGTGTATCAGTGTCCCCATGCTGAAAAACGACTGCCATTTCTTGCTGCATATGCTGCTGGAGCACGGTAATTACCATGCTCCAGCAGACTCGATTAATCAAGTTTGCTCTGATACATCGTAATTACAGTGTGTCGGAGCAGCCTCGATGTACGTGTACAGGTGCCCATAGTTCTCCAGTCACTTCCTTCTCCCCTAAGGGACACAGTGTGTAATTCTCTGGACTCTGATGCTCCATAAGGGAGCAGAACATGTTCCCTTCACAAACTCCACATTGTGTTGCAGGGAAACGCAGGCTGATCAAGAGCACTTTGATATATTTCAATTTGCATTATTCAACCTAAAATTGCTCTGTATTTTTGAGGAAAAACTTGATTGATAGGTAACTTAAAGAACTGTCTTTATTGCTTCCTAAAGTGGCAGCCTAAACTATAACTATATCCATTCATCAATTAACACATCTAGGGTGTTGGTAGATGTGCCTGGAGGCTGCTCCGACATGCTGTAATAGTAGGCTTGATTAATTGTGCTAGTTAGTGCACACTAGCTAGCCTCTGCATCTTGCATATCAGTGTCCCTGTGCTACAAAATGATGGCGGGGGTACTTTAACTAAAACTTGTTTGATGAGCTTTAGTTAAAGCACCCCTGCCACCACTTTGAAGTGTGTTGATGCTAATACTTGACATGCTGCAAGTACTTTAGTGCAGCTCTTAGAGCCACTCTAATTAAAGCCCTCTGCCCCCCCCCCCAATCCAGAAGCACATATTAAAATGCCCCTATATTCTGTCTGCCTCCTTCATCACTACTTAATCATGACAGAAGAACTTGGAACTTAAGGCTAAAACTTAAATTAAATTCCTTTAGCTGTGACTAGTCTTCTCAAACTCTATCTTGCTTGCCTGCTTATCTATACAATACAAAGGATCCAATGAATATGAAACACAACTTTCTTGAGTTGGCAGGCCTATTAGAAGCTCTTTCTACCTTAGCTCCTGGTAAATCCTAAGAATAAAAATGATGTGAAATGATATTTTTTGTTTTACAAATCTAGTGTCTACAGCTTTTTAAAAAATACTTAATTATTATATCTCTAACAATTACCACTCCCCCAGAAAGCTAAATATCTTCTTCTTACTTTTGGTTTCCTATAGAGGTTAACAAGCTCCTGCAATTTTTTCTCTCGGCTTCACTTCTGTATACTACACGTTATTCTACTATATAGTACTACCCATCTTTACCAAAATACACTAATACTCATTACAAGGGGTCTGAACCAAAGGCTAAGTACAGACAGTCAAAAAGCCCGAGGCTGAATTGGTTCAGTCTTTGCAGGTTAGTCTAAGCTGCAGAAATTAAACCAAGAAGCAAGTTAACAGACATTCACTTTTGATTCAAAAAGTGCAGCCACCTGCCTGCAGTGGCTCATGCCAGAAGCCAAAGGGAAGGGACTGAAACTCCAAGGCTTTTACCCACCTCCCTGCTTGAGCAGAGAGGACATGGCCAGGCCCCAGCTGGTGGGCTGAGGGCAGGGCTGGGGTGCTTTAAATCCACTGTGCCGACATGAGACCCCATCTGGGGTCTGCCTGGGTGGTGGGGGCAGCGGCTGCCAGACTTCTGCCCCCACCCCTGCTCCCCACTCAAGGGTGGGGAGACAGCTCCTGCCAGGCTAAGAAGTAGGTGGGTGGGGGAAAATGTAATGGCACTAAATTATTGAAAGCTTGAACAAGAATAGTCCTTTCTCTGAAGCGAGCATTGAACACAGCAATTTGCAACCTCAAGCACACAACAAAGAACAACCAAAAATCTATGCCTGAGCTAAGATACAGCCCAGTAAAACACAGTGAGAGCACACACATCTTGGTCTAACTTAAAATAGAATGTAATAAAACAAAAAGACAAGAGAAAGCCTTGAGTAAATTTTAAGTAATCCTCAGGGCAGTGTGTCTCTTTACAGCCAGGTATTCAGAAAGCCCTTCTTGGGGAATCAGCAGGTGGGCTTAGGTGTTGGAGTGGCGATCCCACAGGCCTCATCTCTACTTGGGTTTTATGGGCATATTTGCACCCCTTCTCCCCCTTGAGTGCCTTGACATTAGTATGCTTGTCACCTGTAGCACCTTTGGCAGGACTCTCATGCGTTCGTTGTCTTTTGTCTCTTCACAGGTATTCCAGTCTCCCACCTTTTACAGGTTCTGCTTTATAATCTAAATGTAATTCTCTGCTTTGTTTGGTTACATCAGCCCAAGCAGTCCCTCTTCTGTTCCCTCAGCTCCATCTCCAGCATGTATATATGATGATTGTGCCAGGTCTTTGCCCACACTTTGCACCTCTCAGTCTGGTCCTGCAGGGTTTGGCCCTGTGCTCACAGGTGGGTATTAAAGCCCCTTCCAGACCCCAGGCCCTAGTCAGACTTTCCTGGGGAGGCAGTCTCTCTCAGGCCATTGCCCAACCCCATCCCATGTCCTGCTTGAGTGGAGAGCTGGGAAAGGGGGATTAAAGCCCCCCTCCCCCACCCCAAACCCCAGCTGGGGTTTGCCTGAGGGGCAGTCCCTCTCAGGCTATTGCCCCCCTGCCCATGCCCTGATCAAACAGAGAGTAGGGGCATGGCCAGAGCACTGAGCTGGGGAAGGGGGGATTAAATTCCCTCCCAGACCCCAGACTTCAGCTGAGGTTTGCCTGGTGGAGGGGAGGGGCAGTCCTGCTCAGGCTGTTGCCTGCCCTGTGCCCCACTTGAGAAGACAGCAGGAGACACGGTCAGCACACTGAGCTGGGAAAGGGAAAATTAAAACCCCTCCCAGGCCCCAGACCCCTGCAGGGGTTTGCCTGGGGGGGCAGTCCCTCTCAGGCTGTTGCCATGCCCCGCCCCATACCCCTGCCCCTCTTATCTAGGGGGGAAGGTCTGGCAGGGGCTGTCCCCCCACCACTCAGGCAGACGTGGCTGCAGTCCCCAGCCAGGTTTCCCATTCCTACCCCATTATCAGCCAGCCTTCATTGCTTTGGCTAGGGAGCAGAGGGTTTGGCTAGGGAGCAGAGGGCCAACCCTTCTCTCTGGAGCAGAGTGCACAGGGCTGCAAAGCATGCTAGGATGCTGTGGGGCTGTGATTTAACTTGAACCAATAAGAGGTCTGGGACAGAAGTTTCATAAACCAGTTTGACCCAAATCAGCTAAGTCTGATACACTACATTCAACCAGGTTTATCTTAAACCAGTTTCAGCCATTTTAAAACTAATTTATGTGCACTGAACTTATGTTCTGTTACAGGTTTAAACCAGTTTCTGATCACTTAAACTGGTTTATGTTTAACTTCTGTCCCTAGTCAAAGGGTAGGGCCTTGAAAAATCAGACTACTTATATCCAAAAACCTCAGATCAAGGCACCCAAACTGGAATATGTTCGTCTTTGGTACCAACCACTTGTTCTATTTTTATGTAAAAAATTAAAAGAAAAAACTTTATATTTAACTCCGTTTTAGTAGTAATCAATTTTTGTGTGAATTAAAAGCAAATATTGTTATAGCACAATAATTTTCCCAAAAGAAATATGAAGTTCTCTCAGGCAACAAATGAAAATGGACACACATGATTCATTCATCAAAATATATATTTTGCTCTTCTAGAGAAGAATAAGAAGGAATGACTTAAAAGCCATTCATTTTTTTCTTTAGGAACCTTTCAATATATAAGATGTTGAGATTATTAAAAAAGATTTTAAGTACTAGGTTAGTAGTATGTGGATTTGAACTGGCAATATATCAAATTCTAATTTACTTTTCAGTTTGAAGAGATAACAACTAACTCTTCAGAATATGTATTTTAAGTCTTTTGCCAACCAATTTTGAAATACATGGTTTCTGGCTTCCAATGTCATTATGTGCAGTTATGGCACCTGTGTAAATAAAACCCACCAGGATTGGCAAAGGAACTTGTGTACAATTTCAAAAAATGTTCATCACAAGTGCTATCTACCTTAAGTGCTACATACCTTCAGGTCAACAGAAAAAGGATGGCATGATTTATTGTTGTCTTATTATATTGTTGTCTTATATAATTTAAGGGAAATAATTCTTCTAGTAATTTCTTCCGCATCCTCAAATGGCTTGTTCTGTGCAAAGTTGATACCTTTAAAAGTCTCTAATTTGTGTGTCAAAAGCATCCATTTGTAAGCACTACTACTGTGTTTTCAGACCTCCAATAAGACATCAATTTAAAGTCTCTCTCGCTCTGTCAAATGTGCCAATTATACCAATACAGAAATTCTACAGCATTACCTTTTCTTTTAAGCCTGTTATTACCAGATACCTTTCAGCACATGGGGATAGTTATCTAGCACTTTTCCCCTTATGGTAAATTAAAACCAACAGGGTTTCTTTTATCATGAGCAAGCCTCTACCCTGTCCCCAAGAAGGGAATGATTTTGTTAAGATAATATATAATAGATCAGTTCCATATGATTTGATTTAACAATCTGGTCATTGCAGCATATAATATCAGTGCCATCAAATATTTAGTGGAAGGAGACCTATTGGAATTAATATAGTTGTTGGAATTAAGATTTCACATTTGCTAACAAACTCAACAAAATTATATTTAGAAATAAAGGAGAAAGAAAGAAAAGTTAATTAGAAGCAGCAAGCCTCCCATCATGATTCAATTATGGGAATAAGAGATTTGCTTTAATTTAGAATGAGAGGTGAAAATCAAATGTGAAAGTGCAAATGCAAGGTCAGCAGAAACACTGATATGGAATATTTCCAGTTGACCCCAAACGTATCCTTGATTTTCTTAAAATTTTTGCTATAAATGTTCTTTGTTCACCATTTTCTGTTTTTTTTTCATTTGTATCCACACACCCGCTCCCCCAATCCATCTTTTCTTTTCTGGTTAAAAATATATGTTTCTTTGCACAGTACATAATAGTAGATTTAAAATATCTGATATTAAGCCACAGGACAGGGAGCTGAGAACCAAAGCTGACTTTATGAATATTATAAATCCCCGATTTCTGAACTCTTTTAATTTGATCAACGTAGTGCAGAATCTATCATTAGGAAAATGTAATAAGCAGAATAATGATATGGATAGGGAAAAGAAACGTTAAGACTTCCCAAAAAGTAGGACTGTTGGCTAGGCAAAGCTGTTGAGCTAGGCAGGCAATGTGCGAAGGAGTCCAGAAGAAAATGGTTCTGGCAATGTAGTGAGAAAAACACTTGATAAATATTGAACAATAAATGTTTTAATACTAACTTATGCTGGAACTCCCTTGTGCTCTGTTACTCCGCATAAGGTAGAGGGGGTAGTAGCACAGGCAGATGTGGCCAATAATTGATTCAGTAATCTTTAAAATTAAAGAAGCAAAACAATCCTATTTCTATGAAATACAATATATGCTTAAAACCTTAAAAATTATATGGAATATTCTCATCTGATTTACTACTGTATATTTTATTCAATGTATCATGTAAGCTATAGATCTGAATTTGATGTAACTGATGCCACATTTACTTTTTAGATTTTTTTATTTGATTCATTAGCTCTCTGAGCATACTAAGTATTTGGCCCCAGTATAGGCAGAGGTGCGGGGCAAATAGTGCATGAATATTTACTTGTCTGACATAAATAGAAAAAAAATTGTAATGTGGAATTTCAGGGTTGCCAGAGGGAATTTTGGTGCCCTGGGTGTACAGTGTGTGGGGGAGCAGTGTCAAGCACTAGAGAGTCTTAACTCCATACCCATAAGCTGCTGCTGCTGTGGCATGGGTTCCCCCTGGGTAGGGCCATTTCTGGGGGGAGGTGAATTGGGTCAACTACCCCAGGCCCTGCACTTTGGGGGCCCTGTGGAGCTGGGTGGAGCAGCCACAGCGACTCCGTGCTGCTGTCGACTTCACGTCTGGCTGCTCAGCACCCCTCTTCCCCCCACCCCGGCCGAATCCACTGCTGGCTTCCTTGCATCCTGGGTGGGGCCCCACACAATCTGATTTGCCCTGGGCCCTGCACCCTGCTCAGGTCATCTCTGCCTCTGGGTTGCCATTTTGGTGCCCCTTCTAAATTGGCATCTGGGTCTGGTGCCCTACCCACCCACTCTTAGTTGTGTTACGGAGCTTTGCACATATGCATGGATATTTTTGTAACATAAATCAAATGTACATCTAACTTACTCCTATTATCTAGACATTTCAACATTCCCTTATAGGCACATCTAGCTGTCTTGCATGCTCTCAACTAGCTTCTCAACATTATCGTGTATCTTTTAACCTCCAGTACTTTAAGTATTCTGTATTCTTTATTCAGTATTTTTTTGGCTAGATAATTCTGTTCAGCCCACCTAGGTACTGTCCTCTTTCCTAACACTCTTGAAAGGAAAAAAACTTTTCTCATTTGACATTCCTATTAATTCAAGTCTGTCTTCTCATGGGGAAAGTAGTACATCAACAGTTACTTGTTTCCTTTTCCTGGACCACAATTTACACTTCAGTCTCATTAGCAGGAGTATGAGCTCTGTAAAGAAAAAAAAAGTTCTTTTCTGCTACACTCCTACTTACCAGTCTGCTGTTCTACTGCATCATTACTCTATAATATATTGTTGAACACATTTCAGTTCCTAATTGCCTGCATCTACTTTTTTCCTTAGAATGCTTTAAGTGCTTCAAGTCTGTAGTAGGACTGACTTGAGCCAGTGCAAAATTGAAGCCTGCCAAAAAAACTTCTCTAAGATGCCTTTCTGTGAGTGCAAGCTAAAGGCATTCTCTTTTTAGACCTAGTAAAGATAATTAGCAGTTTTTGGCAGTAGATCATGGGTTGCTGTAATGCAATGAATCCATTTCTCACAGGTCTTGGCAAAGCACTTTCCATTCCAAGATCTCCTGCATCTTAACAACTTTTTCTTTCTGGCTTTGACCGGGAGCTGTTTCTGCTGGACCTCACCTTCCTGAATGGGGCGGTCCTTCCCCCGTTCTACCGCAGCATGGCGCGGGCCTGGCGGGCGGCCTTCCATCTCTGTCCCCAGGCCAGGCACCTGCGGTTCCTGCACCTGCTTCGGGAGCCCCTCGTCTACAACCCGGCCCTGCAGCATGTCATGCTGAGCCTGGCCTCCGCCAGCCTCGCAGCAGCTCTCATCAAGACACGCACCACCCGCCTGGAGCACCTCCTGGACCCTGCTCTGTCGGCCTGGCTGTCACCCAAAGCCCTGGCTGCCCGGCTGGCACTGCGTTCCGTCTGCACCGCGGGCCGGCTTCTGCGGACTGTTAGGGGGGAAGGAGCGCCCCCCCTGGAATTCTACCTCCAGGCTGGCCGGACCCCCCCCGCCGCGGACGCCGCACACGATGCCTTCCCACCGCTGCCCGTCATCCTAGCGGTACCCGGTGAGCTGGCTGAGCAGCTCAACACACTGCTCAGGCTCCCGGTGCCCCCCAGCAGTAATACGGGCTTCCCTTTTTGCACCCTGCCCCACAAGGGCCTCTACGCGTGGGAGGTGCGCACCCGGCATGCCCAGGTGCTGGCCGGCCGCCCTGACACCGTGTGGCGGCAGTGCCTGGTGGGGCCCGGGACCCCAGCATGGCGCACGCTGTATAAGGCACCCACCGCCAAGAAGACTGGCGACCTGCAGTGGCGACTCATGCACTGCATCCTGGCCACCGGCATCTTTGTTCGCCACCTGGACCCGGCAGCCTCGGCGGCCTGCCCCTTCTGCCCGGGGGTGCTAGATGAGGACATTTTCCATGCTTTCCTCGACTGCCCCAGGCTGCAGCCGCTCTTTGCCACCCTGGGCGTGCTGCTTCGGGTGCTGGGCCGGGACTTCTCGGAGGATGTCTACATCCACTCCTTCCCCTACCAGGCGGCTGAGCAGGCTAGGGTCAGCATGGCCAACTTCCTGCTGGGCTAGGCCAAGATGGCCACCGTGAAGAGCTGGAGAAACTGGCTCGCCGGGACCGGGATGGCAGCAGCTCTTCCGCCTGCTCGTGTGGGCCCGCCTCTTGCTCGAGTTTGAGCATGTGGTCCTGCGACAGACGGTGCCCACCTTCGAGGAACGCTGGGCCCTCAAGGGGGCGCTGTGCCGAGTCGAGGAAGGATGCCTGCTCCTCGCCCTGTAACACCATCGGCTGCTCAAGCTGCAGAGACGCGTCCAGCAGGCCGAGGCCTTGGACTTTGTTTCACACGGGTCGACCCCTGAGGCCCCCATGGGTGTCCCCGCTGGCAGAACTGTAAATATGTAAATAGTCCTTTTGTTCGCTGTGTTTTTTTAGTCTAGAGTGTACGGGCAGGCCTTGCAGGCCATGAGCCCAGGCCATGTCTGTGAGGCCCAGGTGTTCAGCCCAACCTGTACATACTCTCTACTGGCCCTGATTTGTCACCCTCCCTGGAATAAATGCCTCTTAAAAAAAAAAAAAAAAAGTCTGTCTTTCTTTCTTTCTTTCTTTCTTTCTTTCTTTCTCTCTGAGAGAGAGAGACACTAAAGCAACTAAATACAAAAGAATAACATTTGAGCTAACAGCCTCTTTATTGTTTTGAATTCCAAATGCATTGTGTTCTAAATTTATAGAAGTGGAAGGGGAACAGCTACATGTTAATTGCATCCTTCTCTTCTGGCTTACTATCCCTATTATTTCATGAGTAGGGGGCATGTCCAGCACTGGGCGGGTGGACAAATTTTCTGGAACATAATAGCGCAAATGGGAATGATGGAAAAAAGAGGATCGAGGAAAACAAAGAAAAATGAGAAAAAGGAAAAATTAACTGTTACTTAGAGCTACTTTATACCCAAAAAGGTTTGATCTATGAAGTCATCACAACTTGCTCCTTAAATGTATGATCATATTGGCTGAGATATGGAACACTTCACTTAGATCAGTAGGGACTGACAGTTAAAAGCTGATTTTGTTGCTCATCATTTGTCTGGTTTCTAGCTTGACACATCCCTTCCTCCTTTCTCCACTCCCTCCCCCTCCTCCAAACCAGAGGTATAACAATGTGGTGCCTAGGGCAGCTGCCTCACACAGGGGCAGCGATAACTTCTGGTTACCACTGCCACCACTGGTGAAATTGTGTAGCTGTGGCAGCAACTATTTTTTTCTACTTTTCCCCTGCCTCCTGCCCCCCCATTGGCATCTGAGCAGCTTCCTTGTTCTCCCCACCCCATCCTACACCACAGCCCGAACTACCAAAACCTCATTGTTAATTTCATAGATTTCATAGATTTCATAGACATTAGGGCTGGAAGGGACCTCGGAAGATCATCGAGTCCAGCCCCCTGCCCAAAGGGCAGGAAGTCAGCTGGGGTCATAGGATCCCAGCAAGATGAGCATCCAGTTTCATCTTGAAGGTGTTCAATGAAGGCGCTTGAACCACCTCCGGTGGCAGGGTGTTCCAGACCTTGGGGGCTCGGACAGTAAAGAAATTCTTCCTTATGTCCAGCCTGAAACGATCTTGAAGTAGTTTGTGACCATTTGACCTCGTCATCCCTTGGGGCGCTCTGGTGAACAAACGTTCCCCCAGATACTGGTGGTCACCCCTGATAAACTTGTAGGTGGCCATCAGATCACCCCTGAGCCTGCGCTTTTCCAGGCTAAAGAGCCCCAGGGCTCTCAGCCTGTCATCGTAGGGTCTGCTTCCCTGACCTCTGATCATGCGCGTGGCTCTTCTCTGGACTCTCTCAAGCTTCTCCACATCCTTTTTGAATTGTGGAGCCCAAAACTGGACACAGTACTCCAGCTGCGGCCTCACTAAGGCCGAGTACAGGGGGAGAATGACGTCCCGGGATTTGCTTGAGAAGCATCTATGGATGCAAGCCAGCATTTTGGTCGCTTTACTAGC
>NW_005842631.1:737434-746006 GCF_000455745.1 Alligator sinensis | reverse complement strand
TGGAGGACCCAAGGGGACAATTGGCCAGTTTCTCCCAGAGGCGATCATGGGACACCAGATCGAAGGCTTTTTTGAAGTCAAGATATATGACATCAATCTCTTCTCCCTTGTCCAGGTGATAGGTCACCTGGTCGTAGAAGGAAATGAGATTGGTCAAGCAAGACCTACCCGCAACAAACCCGTGCTGGCTATCCCTTAAGATGTTGGCGTTGGCCAGTCCATTAAGGATGGCCTCTTTAATAAACTTTTCTAAGATCTTCCCCGGGATAGAAGTCAGGCTGATGGGCCTATAGTTAGCCGGATCCACTTTCCTCCCTTTCTTGAAGATAGGCACCACATTGGCCTTCTTCCAGTCTTCGGGCACTACACCAGAGCGCCAAGAGTTTTCAAAGATCCGTGCTAGAGGCTGGGCTATGATGCTCGCCAGCTCCTTGAGTACCCTGGGGTGAAGATTGTCAGGGCCAGCTGACTTGAAGGTATCCAGCTTCTCAAGATGTTCCTTCAGAAAGTCAGCATTAATGGAGGGCAGGGGATCACCCTCACCCGGACTTCCCGGCCCTGTAGCGGGCATGGGCATCCCGTGGGACTGATGAAAGACTGACGCAAAGTACCTATTTAATAGGTTGGCTTTTTCCTGGGCGTCAGTTGTCAGTTGCCCCATCTGGTTCAGCAAGGGTGCAATGTTGCTCCTGCTTTTCCTCCGGCTCCCCACATATCTGAAAAAGGACTTCTTATTGTCCTTGATGCTCAAAGCTAGCTGGAGTTCAGTTGCAGCCTTGGCTTTCCTGGTCTGCTCCCTACAGGACTGGACCAGTGCAGAATAATCCTCCTTGGAGGTGACTCCCATCCTCCATCCTTTGTAGGCCTTTCTTTTTAGCCTCAGGAGGTCTGCTAGGTCCCTGGAGAGCCAGGGGGGCTGCTGTGCCCTCTTGCTGCCTTTCCTCCGAGATGGAATAGACTTAGTTTGTGCATTGAGGATCGCTCCCTTGAGGAGCAACCACTCCTCTTGAACTCCCCTCTCCCCGTAGTCACGGTCTCTTAGGGCCTCACTGACAAGCCTCCTGAGCTTGTCAAAGTCGGCTTTCCTGAAGTCAAGGACTTGCGTGTTGCTGTAATCTTAGAAGAACAAACAAAGACAGACTACTTGGGGGAAAATAAATGTTCTTAAATAACTTCATAAATGATTCCTCTAGTTTGTCTTACTCTGCCCTACCAGAGTGCCTATGGACATTTTTGATGCAGTTATATTTTCTGCATATATTCATTCAGTGAATAAATAGTAGTTCTGTTAAATCCAATAGAAAAAAATAAATGCTGACACTGAACTTGTCATGGAGTCTCCATGTCAATATGATTTTTATAATCTCCTACAATTGAAGTTTCTGTTTAAAAAAATATAGTAATTCTTCTGTTCTGCAAATGATAGTGGAAAGTATCTGTTATGTAGCATTTGAAATCCTTCCTAAAATACTGTAATAAAATCCTGAGGTTTTGCTCTTGTATTAAATATGTCAAATATATTTTGAATGGAGTAAAATTTAAGCAGTTGCGTCTTTTTTGCACCTTGTTTCCATAATTGTTCTCCAGCCACTATGGTACTGTGATGCTTTGTTCTATTTTCTATTTCTTCTTGTTGTACATGTGTCTCTGTGTGCTGCCTGTCTTTTGTTTGGTCTTTGTTTCTTATATTCTGATTCTCTAGTGGCTCATATGGCATGGTATTATAGTAAATATAAGCATTCCTCCTTTGTTTCAGTCCTCCTACTTGTCTAAAAACAGCTGTGGATGCAGTGGGTTTCATACATATATTCAGAGCTTTTCATGCATAAACTATCAATACAGGATTTTATATTTAGGTTACATGAAATCAGTGATTAATTTGGAAACAGGAAGATTCTATCTAGGAGAGTGATTTAACTGTGATTAACATATACTAAACACTAGCACTAGGTGGAAGCCAGATTTTGTTTTACAGATACAGTTCTATAATATTGGATTTTTTTCTTTTGCAAAATGCAAACAATTTTTAAAATAATTTACCATAAAAGAAAATTCCAAAGGAATCATTCTGAGTTTAAATGTTTTGTTTTAATAGAATAAAAAATTCTTATTCTTACCTTTTTTAACTTTTTAATGGCCTTCTGGAGCTTAATTTAAAAAGTTGGTCTAAAAATGTGAAAATATTTGTTCTGAAAATGCTGAAACTGCCTCTCAACTTATCAGAATGCTTTGTTTTTATAAGTGGGTTTTTGTCAAAAGTAATGCTTAGATATGTTTGGAGTCTGATTTTGACAATTAATTTTTTTTTTCATTTTTGGACCACTTCTAATAAGTGCTAAATATCAGCACTGAGAAGTTACTTAGCTAATTGACAGTTGCAGAATCAAATCCCATATCCAAAAAGGACTGCAAACATCCTTGACCCTAACAAGGACAATTAATTCATTTACTCTCCTGCCAGAGATGGCTAAACTGGCATTTGCATCATGTAATTAACCATATTTGAAAAGACACTTCAGAAAGACGTTTTGGTATCATTGGAGGGACACAGAAGCCTGTCAGTCAGTCTGCAGCTTCAAATCAAATTATCTCCAGTGGTTTAATATGAGCAAAATAAAAAAATAAAAACAAAAATAAAAACACAATTCCAAAATGATATCCCCTAGGCCAGGAAATAACTATAATCAGATGCATGTATTTATGATAGTTACATTTTATTTTGTAGTTTATCTGTTACATTTTCCTCTTTATCTTTGCACTATGTTTTTGAAGAAATGGGATATTTAGTCTGAAGAAGAAAAGACTGAGGAGGGTTTTCAAAACAGTCTTCAAACATCTAAAGGATGGTTATGATGGATGGTGATAGGTTGTGCTCTTTGGCAGCAGGGATAGAGCATGATATAATGATGTTAAATTACAACAAGGAATATTAAGGTAGGATAGTAGGGGGAAATTTCTAACTATGAGGGTGGTTAAGCACTAGAACAAATTAAGTTCTAGTGGTGAGGCCACAGATGGAGTACTGTATCCAGTTTTAGGCTCCACAATTCAAAAAGCATGTGGAGAAGCTTGAGAGAGTGCAGAGAAGAGCCAAGTGCATGATCAGAGGTCAGGAAAACAGACCTTACAATGACAGGCTGAGAGCCATGGGGCTATTCAGCCTGGAAAAGCGCAGGCTCAGGGGTGATCTGATGGCTGCCTATAAGTTTATCAGGGGTGCTCACCAGGATCTGGGAGAAGGTTTGTTTACCAGAGCACCCCAAGGGATGACAAGGTTGAATGGACATTAACTCCTCCAAGACCGTTTCAGGATGGACATGAGGAAGAACTTTACTGTCCAAGCCCCCAAGGTCTGGAATAGCCTGCCGCCGGAGGTGGTTCAAGCACCTACTTTGAACGCCTTCAAGAGAAATTTGGATGTTTATCTTGCTGAGATCCTATGACCCCTGATGACTTCCTGCCCCTGGGGCAGGGGGCTGGACTCGATGATCTTCCAAGGTCCCTTCCAGTTCTAATGTCTATGAAATCTATGAACATTTTCAGAGAGATTAGACCACTGCAACAGAGCAAGTGAATGCACTGAGAGAACAGGATTTTCAAAAACAGCTAAATTAGATGCCAAACTCTCCCTTATTACTGATGGAAGTTGGGCACCTAACTCTTATAGATACTTTTGAAAAGCTGATGGTCTGAGACCCAAGTTCCACCCATGCTACAGTGTGTACAACACATGTAAGATGGGAGAAAGACAACAGGGATACTTGTAGAATTATCACTTGGCCAGAGAGGAAGGACAATTAGTATCTTAAGGCAGGGATACTCTACTTTTTGGGGCCATGGCCTAGATGAGGTGTGTGGGGCCTGTTTGTGGGCTGGATGGGATCCTACTCACCAGAACTGGGCCTCGTGTTGCCTCTGCTCAGCCCCAAGCATCCAGGTTAGGGCCCTGCACTGCCAGATCAAGGCCTGGCACCATGTTGATCAGCCCTGCACCACAGGATCAGGCCCTGCACTGCAAAATCAGGGCTCCATGCTGCCTCCCTGCATATTTGAACACTTTACACTATCAGCATACTATCCAAACCATGGGGCTCCCTACAGGTTTGGAAATTTGACAGCAGGGGAGCTGGTGCTAGGTGCTATTGGTGCTACTGCTCCCCTGCCACCAGATTTTTGGATGCACAGGAACTCCTGCAGGCTGAATGGCTTAGCTCCACGGGCAGATCTGGACTGCAGACTGGGGTTGAGCACCCCTGTCTTAATGGGAGGGATAAAACATATTACCCCCTCAACTTCTGTAAATATGAGAAAAAAGTTGCTGCTTTAGTCAGATGAGGCAAATTGTCAAGTAGAGGGATAGCTTGTGTAATGGATCCAGTCTGGGGTGGAGGGTCATTCAGCTTGTAGGGCTTCTTGCCATGGTTGACAGCAAGCAATGGCGCCTTTGGCAGTACCAGCAGAGGAGTTAATGCTGCCACTGCTGCTATTTCAAGGCGCCCCCCCCAGAGTCAGATGAGTGTGACACCCCTGGTGCAATAGATAGGACACTGGATCTGGACATTCTTGGCTGTGCTGCTGACTTGTGTGCCTTTATGTGAGGCACCTAACATCTCCCTGCCTCAATTTCCTTATGTGCAACAGAAGAATGATAATGCTTAGTCACTTATATAAAGTGTTTGAGGACAAGTAGCTGAAGTATGACAGAAGTGTTTAAAATGAAATTTTACACTATTATTATTTTATTTATTTGCATTTTGATATAAGTGAAAGAACTGCATAACAACCTGTACTTGTTGGTATGTCTGAGCACAGTTTCACCAGTAGGAATGAATGGTACTGAAGGTGGTACCTGAGGTTTGGAGGACGGGTGATGCATTATTCACTATTCTTTCCACAAATGTTTATCCTAGTTTAGGAAGAGAACAGAACATACTGGCCATCAGAGAACCCCCCATACAAACAGAAGCACAAAACCCAAACTTCAGTTTCCAATTGCTTATTTGTATCAGCTGAGGATCTGTCCATAATTTGGTCCACTATGTACCCAGCAGTACTGCTTGGATCAGACAACCTCTGAACACTGTTGTAACTGGTGTTTTAGAAATGCTGACGGATACAAAGACAGATTGATCCATCTATCAGATCCAATAACATCCTGGTCCTTAAGGGAAGATAAAGTCCTATTACCCCTTTCCCTGGATTACTTCCCAAGTGAAGGCTCATACTTCAGTGATAGACTAAGCTGTCTTTGTCTGTAAAATCAGACAAGAAAAAACAATAGTTGCGTTCAGAGTCTGAATTTCTGGCAACTTTAAACTCTGCACCATATATCTTCAACTTTTCTCTTTCATCCAGATCTTCAAAATTTGATATATTATTTATGGAGAAAATGTGATGTTCTGTAATGCTGGAATCTGGAGTATGGTCCCCTCCACCTCTTCATTTCACTGGCACAGCACCACAAGGATATATAAACCGTTACACTCAAAGGAAGGTGAACTGTTAAGCTGTAACATTTGTTGGTGTGACACCCACTCAGACAGTGTTTGGTGTCTCGTAAGTTTGTACAATTCTCACAGAACCTTCTGTTGCCTCAAGTGTTGTCCTTCATCCTGATGATGAATCTCTGCATTTGCGAAGGCTGTGTGGCAAAGCCAAGAACTGAATCCTTATTTCTTGAGTCCCTGTCTAGTGCCTTAGCCTTACAGTTCTCCTCTTCCCACTGGCTTTTTTACTGAGTTTAGGTTATGTTTATGAGGCAAATGTTTTAGCATGGTTCTGGTACACATGCGGAGAAAAGATTTCAGATGTCCTATACAGTTAAGCACCCCAGCAACTATCAGTGCTGGAGGGATGGGCAGGTGGCATGTAGCTCTTTAGGAACTCATTGTGTAGTTATGTAAGCAAGGTTTCAAGGTCTTATGGTATATTGGAGAGAGGCTGAAAAATGGGTTAAGCCAGAAGAGTTTGCTGTTAAACAGATCTTCTGGTCCCTCTTTCATTCTTGCTGTTACACGGACCCTCTGGTCCCTCTTTCATTCTTGTCAGTACATCATGAAGATCATCAGTTAGATAGGCTGCATTTGATCCTTACCTAACCATTCACAGGATGCCAGAATTTACAAAGGACAAGAATGCCAACTGGAGTCAATGAGGACTGCAGATGCTTGGCACCTTTGAAAATCAGATCACATGTATCATATTAATATAATGATAATTGCTTATTAAGTTGACAACATTTCCTCTTTCTAGGAAAAATGAAGTCAAATAATTAATGGCAGTACAGAACTATATAGTTGTCTCAATTTCTGTATTTCCATAGTTTTCCAACAGTGACTATAATCAGCCTTATATTACTATATAAGTTAATATAACTTTACTGCATATATTTGCTATGTTATAATATATTTGTTAAGTTCTAAGTGCACTTTCTTAGCTTGCATAATGCTCAGAAAATATAAAAAGTACATACTGTGTAATGTATCTATACGTACTGTGTGCAGTTCTGGTCTCCACATGTCAAAAAGGATGTAGTAGAATTAAAAAAGGTATAGAGAACCAAAATGAGAAGGAACAGTCACTATACCAGGAGAGCCTGAAAAGGCTAGGATTCTTCAGTTTGGAAAGCAGGCTGAGGATAGATATAATTGAGGTCTATAAAATCATGAAGGATGTGGACAAAGTGAATAGGGAACGCCTATTCACCAAGTCCCAGAATAGTAGAACTAGGTGGCTCCCGCTGACATTTAGTAGGGGACAAGTTTAAAACAAGAGAAAGTACCTTTTTGTGCAGTATTTGGTTAACTTGTGAAACTCATTACCACAGGAGGTTGTAGAAGCAGATAATATAGGCAAGTTCAAAAAGGGACTAGACAAATTCATGGATGATAGATTCATTAATAGATATTAAACAGAACAGTCAGATATGTATCCTCTGAAATCTCTAAACTGATGATGTTGGGTGTCAGGAAGTACCAGGGGGATAGATTACTCCCATTATACAAGGTTCATTGATCTCCTTCTATCTAAACCATGCACTCCTGCCATTGTCAGAGAAAGGATGGTGAGCTAAATGGACCACTGGTATGATACAATATAGACCTTTGGTTCTTATATATGTATATAACATACAGAAAATAGTTATTTCAGAATGTCACTATTATTAAGTATTTTTAAAATGTCATTATAAATGCATATCTTTTTACTACAAAATAGTATAACTAGATGAATTAACACAGTGAACATCATATGGAACATGTCTCAAAATAAGGGATCACTTAAAAATGAATACTTGTAGAAAGCAAAAAAATTGAGGTAGGGGGTACATAGAGAAATTATGCAAATAACCTCTTGCTATGATCATCATAACAAATTCTGTAATATGTTCTATTATTTTTGCTAGCATTTAGAAGTAGTATTGTTTTCCACAACCTAGTCTAATAATTTACAATATAGACTGACTGATAGTAATACATATTATAGCTTTCTTCTTGTACTTTTCCTTGTGATGCTACTTTTATACTATTAGGACAAGCCTGATTGTGTTGCCTCCCCTTTTTGTGTGGTGCCGTTTTTTTTATCTTCTTCTTCCCAATGTTTTCTCCAGATTTATTGCCTGACTCCATCCTTTTAATTATTGGAGTGTGTTGTCCTCCTTCCTTTACTTACCTAAATGACAAATAAGTAACAAGAATCTCTGATATGTTATCAAATAATAGGGCAAATCAGGGAATTTTTTTGTTTGTTTTAGGGGACCTGATCTTGAAAGTAACTGAGCACTTGAAACCTACTTACTGCAACAGAAATTCTGTTGGAGTAGGAACTGTAGGGTAATTCCAGAAATTGCAGATTACTTGAATGTTTTGCTCTGACTTTTTCTTCTTTCTAATCCCTGTCTCTGTTTTAAAGCTTTTTCTATTGCCATACTATCTGCTTCTGCATACTATAATCTGAATGTTTTTGTCTATCTGAAACCCATTATCTTGCTAGTGTACCGGTCTATCACCTACCTTTGCTTACTTTTAGCTTAATTTGTCATATTTTGGCAAAGAGGAAAAGAGGTGAAACCCAGGATTCGTTGTTGTTATATCTGAAAAGGATAGATGTGTTCTATTCAAAAGAGACTGGAGATATACCCATCTCAGTAGGAAGTTGAATTAATTGAATACTGTACATATATTTAAGTGAGAATAATGGACACCTTCAAAATTGATGATCAGTTAACATCAGAAAGATTTTTTTGTATTCTTTTATTTAAGAGAATGAAATGTTGCATTCAGACCAGCCACAGACCAGAAGGGCATGCTCCTGCTCCCCCAGCAATCCAATTGCCTTGCAAGTTACAGGATTAAGGCCTGGCTCCATTCTTCACAAGTCCAAATGATGTTTTAATGTTAATTCAAGGGAGGCTTCAGTGGATAGCTGAGCTGCACAAAGTGGGATTATGACTTTCATTGAAACCATTATGTGGGCAAATCTCCTAATTCTTCATCTGCTTGGAGTGTGAAATTAGCAGCCACTTGGTTGCAATCAACAGAGCTGCAATTGTGTAAAAGAGTGGTAAAGGGTATGT
>NW_005842631.1:735556-737403 GCF_000455745.1 Alligator sinensis | reverse complement strand
GGAGACGGAATGCACGTTTCCCTGGGGACAAATAGCAGTGCTAGTTGTTCTGCTTGTCCCTGGGCACACCGCAGCATGTGTGGTTTGGCATGCAGCAAATTGTCCCAGGTGGAGTAGAGGAGGCTGGGTCCAGTACCTGGGCTGGCCCCAGCAGCCTTACCTGCAGTCCTGGAGGCTTTCTGGAGCAGGAGGCCCATGTGATCTGGGTGCATGGATCCTGGCCGGCAACCAGGGCATGGCTCTGGTTTCTGCCAGTGCATACTGCAGTCATGGGCGCTGCCCCACTTTTTTCTGCTGCATTTTTTTAGATACTGCAATTTCCTGGTATCTAACTTTGCTTCCACACTGTGAATATGCAGTGCGGTGAATGGATTCATAAGCGCCATGTGAGTTTTACAATGCCTCAAAAGGCTTTGAGGCACCAAAAACTACACATTCCCACTCTTGGGGACGTGGCCAGAGGGTTTGATGGGAGATGTAAAGGGAGGCAAGGGATACATAGATATGTATTCTTATGCCTGTGGACAGAAATTTAACTGATTTAGCAAAGTTACACAGATAATGAATTTGGCCCTGAGCTCCTGAAACAGTGGGAAGGGAAATGAAATACTGGAGGATCAAAACCAGTTGGTTTTGGAACTCTTGAGGTGGCATGTCAGGCTAATGAGCCATAACCTTCACTACTTTCACTATCTCATATCCCAGTTTTAAAGTACACATATTTAAATAAATATGGATGGGGATAGGATACACAGTGTCTGTATCCATTTGTTTCCCTTCTAACAAGGAAATCATCCTCTGCAAGAGTCCAAATCTTCCAGATTGCTTGGAAGTGGTGACAATAACCAGTGCATTAGTTTAATCACATTATCATAAATAAAACGTTTTGTGATTTGTTGCTATGTACTTTTGAAAAAGGGTGAAGAAAACTTTTCAAATTGTCCATGTTTTCAGAAATAATAAGAAACCCATTTGAACTTCAGCAGCTTAAAATTTACTTAGAGCAGCAAACATTTTGAAAGGTGCCGTGTATACAGCATCTTCTATATTTGATAGCTTATAGAACATCTATTTATTTATATTATGTGCACTTTTGAACTAGGATATTAGATTTTCCCAGGTCTTCTGAAATGCTGATGTTAATGCATCTGTGCCATAAGAATTTGTCAAAGTATTGAGCATACTGGGACATGGCTCTCTTTTAGGAAGAACAAAGATAATACTGAATCTCTTAATAGTGTCATGACCCAAAGGCATGATTTTGTGTGTGCTTCGGCACCAGAATTATCCCCGCCAAGTTGCAGATTCATTGCACGGGAGAGTTTCCTGTTGCAGAGGAAAACCCCGGTGCAGGGACGAGTTTCCCGCCTTTTCTGCAACTTCTTTTGCAGAGTGCATTGCTCAGGTTGCAAGAGGAATGCATGGTGCAAAAGAGTTCCCACCACCGGTATGTAAATTCGTTCCCCGCTATTGGCTAGTTCTAAATTATTCACACGTGGCGGCTAACGATTGGCCTGTTAGCCGTATAAGAGGCTTGAGCAGTTTCCGCCCAAGCCGAAGAGGACTCCACATCCATCTCGTGGGGACTCTGGATACACGGCAGGGTAATAGAAACCCTGTGTGAGATTCAGAGGAGCTTGGCGACCTGATCCATCGCCCACCTCTTCCCGTCTTCGAGCGCAACTTTATAAGACGTACCTACGATTCTGATTTTGGTGGCTCATTCACCCAGAGATTCCGGAGCTCTGTTCCGTGGAGCCTAGCAACCTCCATGAGACCGTCTGTGTTGTCTGTGTCTGTATCCGCAACTCAAGCAAGTTTTCCAGCCTACACCACCTCCATCTCGG
>NW_005842631.1:735026-735539 GCF_000455745.1 Alligator sinensis | reverse complement strand
GCGTGGCGAGCGTCGCAGAACTGGAGGCGCATATTGTTTATCACCAGGCGGGTGGAGCGGGTGAGAGAGATGTCAGCGGACGCTTTTCGCTGAGAAAAGAAGAGGGAGCTTCCGAAGACGAAGCCCTTGGAGGGGGAGAGGTATATCTTCACCCCGCGGCGTTCGGGTGTATCATGGGCAATGAGCGGGTCTTATTCAAGCCCCTCGATACCGTGTCCCTCGCCAAAGTTGACCTGGCGGGCGCAGTGAGTCCGGGTCTAGCTTGGGAGTGTGCCCGTTGTCCGAGATGTGCCCAAGAGATTAAAGAACTGGCGCCAATCAATTGGTTTTCCCCTGGCATGATGGTGCCTAGATTGAGGGATCGCGGGCGTCCGTCCGAGCTCCGTGAAGACCCGGAGACGGATCTTACTCACTCTCTCTTTTACTTGGTCCTACGGGACAACAAGGGGGGAAAAGTGAGTGCAGCTTTTCAAACTGTGACTGATTTAATGAATGAAGGTTTGAGTTTGAAGG